>NC_090804.1:8206333-8516000 GCF_036512215.1 Solanum lycopersicum | reverse complement strand
ACTTCATTTTAGACTTCTATTTTTTTTTCAATTCTAATGTTTACATTAGAGGCTTGTGCACGTGACAACCTGGTTTTGGGGATTGAATTAATATGACTTGGTTTCATAATAGAAATTGTTGTTGGATTGTCATTTACTTCCGCACTTTGTTAGATTTTGGGTTTTAGCTGACTTGTCTTGGTGGGATAAGACGAGTGCCATCACACCCATTTTTGGGTCGTGACAATATCTCAGAAGCCATTTCACAGCTTCCCAATGCTCTTTCCCAGGGTTCGCCATGTACCTGCTAACAACTCCCACTGCATGTGCTATATCAGGTCTAGTGCAGACCATAACACACATCAAACTACCAACTGCTGAAGCATATGGAACAAGTGTCATGTGATCACGCTCCTCGGCAGTCTTGGGTGACTGCTTCTTTGACAATTTAAAGTTATTTGCCAATGGAGTAGTCCTGGGTTTAGCATCATTAACCCTGAATCTGATCAGCACCTCATCAATGTACAACTCCTGAGATAGATTTAAAGTTCTAGCAGATCTATCCCGAGAAATCTTCATCCCCAAAATCTATTTTGTTGGACCCAAATCTTTCATCTCAAACGCTGCAGACAACCTTGTCTTCAGATTGTTAATCTCCCTCATACTAGATCCTGCAATCAACATATCATCCACATACAAGAGTAGAAAGACATATGAATCAGTGTATTTCTTGAAGTAACAACAAGGATTCTTTTTAACTTTGCAGAATCCACTCTTGGCCATGAAGGAGTCAAACTTCTTGTACCACTGCCTTGGTGCTTGCTTTAGTCCATACAAGCTCCTGGTGAGCTTGCACACCATGTGTTCCTTGCCTGGAACCACAAATCCTTCCTGTTGCTGCATATAGATCTCTTTGTCCAGATCTCCATGTAAAAACACTGTTTTTACATCCATTTGCTCTAGATGCAAATTCTCCGATGCAACAACACTCAACAGAATTCGAATAGAGGTTAACTTCACAATAGGAGAAAATATTTCAGCATAATCAATACCTTTCCTTTGTGAATATTCTTTAACCACTAAACGAGCCTTGAACCTTCTTTTGCCATCTGGTTCAGTCTTGATTCTGAACACCCACTTGTTCAGCAAAGCTCTCTTCCCTGCAGGTAACTCAGTCAACACCCATGTGTCATTCTTCTCAAGTGACCTCATCTCATCATCTATGGCTTGCTCCCACGTGATCGAATCCTCCACCTGTAGGGACTCATCAAAAGACTCTGGTTCCCCCTCATCAGTCAGCAATAGATAGTGTAATGAAGGTGAATACCTATCTGGTGCCCTGATGGATCTGGATGATCTCCTTAACACCTGCTCAGGTGTAACTTGCTCCACTTCAGATTCTTCAGTAGGAGTTGGTTGAGTATCTTCTTCGACATCTCTGGGGTTACTCTTCTCCAACTCAACCTCAACTGCCACTTGCTTTGTAATCTCTAGAACCTTCTACTCTCTGTCCTTATACAGTACAGACTCATCAAATGTCACGTCACAATGTCTCAGGATCTTTCTATTCTTGTCATCCCAAAACCTGTAACCAAACAAATCAGAACCATATCCTATGAAGTAACACTTCACAGCCTTGGCATCAAGATTGTCTCTCTTTTCTGGATCAACATGAACATAAGCAGTGCAACCAAAAGTCCTCAAGTGTGAGTACTTGAGTTCTTTTCCTGTCCACACCTCCTCCGGAATCTTGAATCATAAAGGAACTGATGGTCCCCTGTTGATCAAGTATGCAGTTGTGCTCACAGCATCCGCCCAAAGTGTTTTGGGCAGCCTACAGTGTATCCTCATACTCCTTGCACGCTCATTCAATGTTTTTTTCATCCTCTCAGCAATTCCATTCTGCCTTGCCTTACCAGGAACTGTTCTCATTAATCTGATTCCCTAAGCTGCACAGAGTGCCTTGAACTTTGATTTGTCATACTCTCCTCCATTGTCAGACCTTAGGCATTTGACTTTCAAACCGGTCTGATTCTCAACTTCAGCTTTCCACTTCTTGAAAGTTTCAAACACATCTGACTTATGCTTCAAGAAGTAAACTCATACCTTCCTGCTAAAATCATCAATGAAGGTAACATAGAATCTGGATCCTCCAAGTGATGATACTGGAGATGGTCCCCAAACATCTGTATGGACCATTTCCAACCGCACTTTCTTTGGTTCTCTAGGAGTCTTTGTAAAGCTTACTCTTTTCTATTTGCCCATAACACAGCTCTCGCAAAGACCATATCAACAGACTTCAGACCCTCTAATGCTCCTTTTGCAACCAGCATCTTCATTCCTTTAGTACTCATGTGTCCAAGTCTGTTATGCCACAGAGATGAACTAGAAGCACCTTCAGCAACAACGGTCATGTTTATGCACCCTGCAGTGGTATACAAGGTTCCAGATTTGGTGCCACAAGCTACTATCATAGCACCTTTCACGATCTTCCACGAACCTTTCCCAAACTCTGCTGCATATCCCGTGCTATCCAACTGACCAACAGAGATCAGATTTTTCTTGATCCCAGGAATATATCTGACATCCTCCAATGGAATCAAGGACTGTAGATTGATCTCGTAAATATAACCTTAGAAATTCAATATTCAGTCTGACTTCTATTTAAGGGATCTACAACTTGTAGATTAATTAACGGACCTTAAATGACCATTGTGGAACTTGTCGACTTGTTTTCTTTCAAAGTTGTTGTGGTCTTTTCCCACTCTTTTTAACTCCTACATTATAATGTTTTGACATATTTTAAGTGCAATGAAAGGGAAAGTTAGTTGACTAAACCCCTACCCTCATGTCAACACTTAGAATTATCAGACAGTGTGATCAAACTTCTTTAGAGTAAGAAACTAGAGTTTTTCACCTTCAAGCTCCAGTTTAAGGGTTTAAACTACGTTTTTTCATTTCGATATGTGAGATATCATAAATGAATATCCCTTCACTCATTGAGCCCCAAAGTAAACATAATTCTTCGTTAATGATTTTTAGAACTCAGGGTCATTATAATTTTCATTCTTCTTCATGCATAGCTTGATTATGTTTTTTCATCGATAAGGTTCATCGCATGAGATTATTGACATGATGTCATTTCACATTAGTCTTTTACTTTTTTCTACTGCAGTGTACAAATAATACTACAAAACAGTTAACATGCAACATTACATAACTTGGAAGCAAACAAAAATCACCTACACAAAAGATTCTTCCAAATATTCCTAAGCATAATACGATCACCACGATTACCTTCCCCAGTGATAGAATATATGCCTTCACTTAACAAGTAATGGACCAGGTCCCTTAATACACTAATGAATAAAAACAGAAAGTTAAATGCAGTAAAATCAACACGATGATTTTACGTGGAAACCTCCTTGCTTAAGGGAGTAAAATCACGACCTGTCTCACAGGATTTTCAATCGTTTTCACTAATCTTCAAAAGTAAAATTAAAACACGATTACACCAAATGTAAGAAAGAGTTATCAATCTCACAGTTAAACAATAGTCCTCTATTGCTTAACAAGCCTAAGTAGAAAACAATCTACCCATTAAGCTATCCCACCTGGACAACCTAGACTTTTAACAATACACACCAATTCCTTTATAGATTCAGGAATGGTTTATAGTTTAAAAACAAGAGAATGTATTCCTAAACAACTAGATGAAAAGCTCCAGAAATTGCTGTTGTTCTTGGAATAATTCTGCCTTTGCTTTGTAGTAGCCTTTGCAAGAGTTCTTGAAAAGTTTTTATCAAGTTGCAAAAACTACTTCAAAATGTTTAGGAAAGTTCCTTTTGTATCGACAAGTCACTTTCCTAAACCTCTTTGCCATTGGTTGGAAAAGTCACACTTTCTGACGCCATCGGGAAGTGTGCACCTACTTTCTGTACCGTCTCCAACTGGCAGTCGGCTGGCTCACCATCATGAGAGCCTGATACCTCTACTAGGTCCCTGGGTTTTTTTCATCTGCAACACTTAAGTAAGAACCTGTAATACTCAAGTAAGAAACCTGGTACCTTTACAAGGTCCCTAAGTTTGTTAAATCATCAAAACTACAAATAACATTTTCCCCCTTTTTGATGATGACAAACAACGATCAAGAATCTTCTCCAACTTTGTTCCCCCTTTTTATATTCCCCCTCACTGTACATTCCCCCTCACTATATATTCCACTTCACTGAATTATCATTTTGCTACACACAGTTTTACTTTCCCCTTTTGGCATCATAAAAAAGATATGCAGTAAACTAGTGAGTTCAACATAAACACTGAACAAGATCAAAGCTATCAAGCAATCAATCAGTAATGGAAAAGCATGCACAAACGAAGATTATGAGAACAGCAAAGGAATAAATTAATCAGCACGCCATAATAACATAAATACATTAAAAATAAACTCAATATACATCAACACATTAATAAGCCACACAACAAAATTGACACAGGAAGGGTTGTTCAACAGGCTAGGAAGAGGGGGGAGGATGAGACAGGGACTGGATAACAAGAGTGAGTCGTGCATTGGCAGCATCATTGTCCTTGATGGCCTTTTTTCCTGCAGGGCAGTTATCTTCGCCTTCAACTCAGCATTCTCTTTCTCCAGAGCTTGAACCACTGAAGAACCAGGTCCCTCACTCTGTGCAGTAAGTAGTTCTGCTTTGAGTATAGCAATCTCTGACTCTCTACCACTTAACCGCACAGTAAGCTCCTCAACCTCGTGCTTAAGTTGATCTTGATCATCAATAAGTTGGGCCATCTTGCTCTTAGGATAGCCTCTTCCTTCAATGCATTCGCACTCAACCAAGGTACTTTCGGAGATAGTCTGCTTAACTGTCCCCATTTTTCCCACACTGAGAGGAATTTGAAAATGCTTGAATATCTCCGTGAGAAAATATCCATAACCCATTCCGTGAATTCCTTTTCTCTCAATGATAGTTTTATGGATATGCTCAAGCATCAGACCAGGGAGGTTCAGAGCCTCGAAGTTGCACAACATCTCCATCACAAACAAGTCAGCAGCAGTTGCTACTGTCCTCTTTTCAATGCGAGGAAGGAGAACTTTGTTGATGAACTCAAAGACTAACTGGTACTCACTCTTCATGATTTTCTTATAAAACCCAGCAACCTTGGTTGTGGGTGTCTTAGAAATCACAGCAGCAAACTCAGAAGAGCAAGTTCTGCCCAGTACAGACCGGGTCCCCTCTCTAGGCACCCTAAGAATTTTACTCAATACACCCTCATCTAAACATACAACAATGTTATTTACTCGTGTGAGGATGCTCCCATCGTCCTTGAATTGAATATTATAGTAAAATTCACGCACTTCTTCTTCATGGAGAATGGGGGATTTCCTGTTGAACAAGTGTAACCAAGATTGGATCTCTACCATATCGTGAAGAGAGTCCATGCCAGGAAGAGTTATAATCCCCATATCAAAAATTCTTCCTGCCAAGACAGCTTGGTTTCTCAGGCTGTCAACCACCTCCTGCATGTTGACACTCTCAACTTTCCTAGCTTGGGAACCAGGTCCCTATGACCGCTTTCTCTTTTTCTCAGATCGCTTCCCTTTTGACTTTGTTTTTTCAACCTTCTCTGTAGCCTTTCCCTTTTTCTTCTCTGACCTCTTTTTCTTATTTTTCTTTTCCACTTCTTCTCCAGACAACTCAACCACATTAGCTTCAGGTAATTTAAAATTTGATACCTTGAAGGTTCTTGCACTTCTAACTGCAGCAGTAGAACGTGCACTCGCCTTCAAGGCATCAACCATCAACTTTTTAGCAGCAGACCTAGTAGTAGGTCGTCTCCTAGGGGCCTCCTCTACAACCTTCTCTTTTCCTTTTCTAGATTTCTCCCCTTCTCTTCTCTCAACCTTCCATTTTAAAGGTTCCTCCTCGCTTGCAGAGTCAGAGGAAGATGAAGAAGAGTACCTTCCTATATCAGGGGTCTTATCAAAGATAGGTTGAGTGGGTCTTACCTCTTCCCTTTCCAAGACTTCAATATGCTCTGCCCTTGCTTCTTCCCGCATCATGGCCAAGCTTTCAATCACCAGCTCTTCACTCGCTGCCAATATGTTGGACTCAGAAGCCTTATGCTTGGGTAGATCCCCTTCAAACATATTGTCAGGCAACATGTCGTGAAACGGACCAGGTTCGGTAGGCAGGACAGAACTGTTTAGATCTATGGCGAAAAAGGGGTTATTAGGGGTGTCTTGTTGAGAACTGGAAGGGGGAGGAAGTCTGGCTTGTGTAGTGGTCGGAGAATAGAAGGCAAGAGGCTCTATTTCATTGAGAGCATTCAACATCTGTTTGGAAGAAGATGAGGGGGAAGACATGATTTTCACACTAGAGAATAGTTTCTTTGAACGGTGAAGAGAAAAAAAAGAAGACAAATTTTGCCTTTTGAAATTTTGCTAAAAACCCTTCGTGAACAGGAAGAAGAAGTTAAGAAACAGATGAGAGTTTCAAAAAGAAGTAAGGGTTTTTAAAGAAAGAGAAAAGGTGCCAGGTCCATGATTGGATGCATCGTTTGAGAGAGAAACGATGGGACAAACGGTCAGAGTAACTGATGACTGACAAGTGGCATTATCAACGGTCATATTTTTAGTTTCAAATTAATGTATAAATGCTAACCTGGACAGACACCAGGTACCATAGTACAGTTAAATTTTATTCCTCAGTTGTTCTAGTTGCTTCCCTTGCTAAGCAAGTCCTTACTGAGAGTATACCTACAAAAGGCACAAAAATTATCTTTGTTCAATATTTAAATATTCACATAAAGGATGCCTGCACTGCAATTTTAGCCATCAAGGGAGTTTAACTGTTGGAAGCTAAGAGCATCACTTGGAGATTAACATGCCCAACTTCAATCGATTTCTCTAGAATTGATCCTTGCTGAGAGCCTTGGTGAAGATATCTGCAATTTTCTCCTCCGTTGGACAATATGTAAGCACAATATTTCCCTTCTCAACATTATCCCTCAAAAAGTGATGTCTAACATCAATATGCTTTGTTCTCTTATGGTGGACTGGATTCTTTCCCATACTAACAGCACTAGTATTGTCACACATAAGAGGAATTGCTTTGATGTGAATCCCAAAATCTTTCAAGTGTTGCCTGATCCACAACAACTGAGAACAATAAGCTGCAGCAGCTACATATTCAGCTTCAGCAGTTGAAAGAGCCACATAGTTCTGCTTCTTGGCACCCCAAGAGATAAGTGATGATCCAAGGAAATGAGCCATTACAGAGGTACTCTTCCTGTCAACTTGATAACCAGCAAAATCAACATCTGCAAAACCAACCAGATCAAAAGTGTCATCTGCAGGATAGAAGAGAACCAGGTCCCCTGTTTTCTTCAAGTATCTGAGAATATGTTTTGCAGCCTTTAAGTGTGAATCACGAGGACATGCTTGAAACCTGGCACACATTCCAACACTATACACAATATCAGGCCTGCTAGCAGTCAGATATAACAAGGAGCCAATGATTCCCCTGTACATTGTCCGATTCACAAGAGGATCAGATTCTTCTACTATCATCTTGGAATTTGTTCCCATAGGAGTATCAATAGGTTTAGAATCAAACATATTGAATTTCTTCAGCAGCTCTTTAATGTACTTCTCCTGGCATATTGAAATTCCATTTGTTGATTGCTTGATTTGCAGACCCAGGAAAAATGTCAATTCACCCATCATGCTCATTTCAAACTCCTTTCCCCTTAAAGATGAGAATTCTTCACACAGATGTTCTGAAGTAGCTCCAAAAATATGTCATCCACATAAACTTGAATGATAAGTAATTCTTGTTCTCTTTTTAATAAGAACAGAGTATTGTCTATCTTTCCTCGTTTGAACCCATTCTTCAACAGAAACTTTGACAACCTTTCATACCATGCTCTTGGAGCTTGTCTCAAACCATATAGTGCCTTATTCAATCTGAACACATGATTTGGTAGCTCTGCATCTTCAAAACCAGGAGGTTGCTTGACAAACACCTCCTCTTTAAGATCTTCATTCAGAAATGCACTCTTCACATCCATTTGATACAACTTGAACCCCATAAATTCAGCAAAGGCTATTAAAATTCTAATAGCTTCCATTCTGGCAACAGGTGTAAAAGTCTCATCATAGTCTATTCCTTCTTCTTGTTTGTATCCTTTCACCACCAACCTGAATTTATTTCTAGTAATCACTCCATTTTCATCAATCTTGTTTCTGAAAACCCATCTAGTTCCTATTACAGTTCTGCCTTCAGGTCGAGGAACCAGGTACCATACCTTGCTTCTTTCAAACTGATGAAGTTCTTTCTGCATAGAATTGATCCAGTCTGCATCACCTAATGCTTCTTTCACAGTCTTAGGCTCAATAGATGATATAAATGCTGAGAATGCAACTAGATTTCTTGTTTTGGATCTAGTATGAATTCCAGAATTCAAAGGAGAGATGAGATTATCAAGAGGATGTGATGAACTATGCTTCCATCCTGACCTTGGAGCAAACTGATTGAGCTGATCAGCATGTTCTTCTTCATCAAGAGTGGCATCATTTTCTGGGGAGTCTGATGTACTCTGGCTAGAATTTTGAATAGTACCAGGTACCATATCTTCCTTTTCAACCTCAGCAGCCTCTTCAGGTAGACTATGATTCTGATCATCACAGTCATTTTTCAGTTGTTGATATGCATCAGCTTCACCTCCTTCAGTCTTCTTTGATTTGATCATTTTCATCACATCATCATCATCATTTGATCCATCATTCTTCAAGCTTCCATCTTCATCAAATACAACATGAATGCTTTATTCAATGCATTGAGTTCATTTGTTGAATATTCTGTAAGCTTTGCTGGATGAAGAATATCTAACAAACACTCTTTCATCACTTCTATGATCAAATTTTCCCAGATCATCCTTCCCATTATTCAGCACAAAGCATCTGCATCCAAATGTTGTAAGGTAGCTCATCATTGGCTTTCTGTTGTTGAGCAGCTCATATAGGGTCTTATACAAAACAACTCTTATTAGACACCTGTTGGTAACATGACATGCTGTGTTAACAGCTTCAGCCCAGAAATTTTGAGGAAGATTTGATTCAATAATCATAGTTCTGGCAATGTTCACCAAGAATCTGTTCTTTCTTTCCACTACTCCATTTTGTTGAGGAGTTCTTGGAGCAGAGAAATTATGGCTCGTACCATTCTCCATGCGGAATCTATCCAGTGTTGAGTTCTCAAATTTTGTGCCATGATCAGATCGAATACTGCAAATAACTTGATTCAATTTGGTTTGAATCATTTTGAAGAATACCACCAACTCTTCAGCTGTGTCTGCCTTTGATCTCAAGAATCTCGTCCAGGTGTATCTTGAGTAATCGTCAACAATCACCAAAATGTACTTCTTGCCATTTCTGCTTGAACTTTTAAGGGTCCACACAAGTCCATATGAAGCAGCTCCAGTGTTCTTGATGATGTTACTTGATTTTTGAGCTTAAAGGATGATTTGATTTGTTTTCCTTTAACACAAGCTTCACAGATTTTATTTTCAGCAAACTTCAGTTTGGGCAGACCTCGGACCAGGTCCTTAGAAATCAATTTGTTCAATAAAGATGAGCTTACATGCCCTAGCCTACGATGCCAGAGATCAGCATTCTCATTCTGAGCACTAAGACATGTCAGGTCATCTCCATGAGACGTTTCCAAGTTTGTCACATACATATTTTTACTTCTGTGTGCAGTGAGAATTACCTTGTTTGTAATTAGACTCACCACAGTGCATTTCTCATAAGTAAATTTGACCTAATTTCCTTTGTCACAGATTTGTGACACACTTAACAAGCTGTACTTCAACCCATCCACATGATACACATTGTCAATTGAATCTTCAAGAGATCTTCCTACTTTGCCAACTCCCAAAATGTACCCCTTTTTACCATCACCAAAAGAGACACCTCCTCCTTGGAGGAGGTGTCTTGAGTAAGAGGAAGTTATTTACATCACCAGTCATATGCTTAGAGCATCCACTGTCCATATACCAACATTGACTGTTGCTCCTCTCACTCACCTGCACCAAGAATCACTTGTTTAGCTTGGGAACCCATTTCAGCTTGAGTTCCCAGTAGGCAGACAAAGGAGTGATTAGATTATATTTAGTCCAAAATGGTAGATTTTGAAGCTTTCTAACAAAGGACATAGGAGCAGGGACAGACTTTTTCTTTGAAAGTCTGTGAGTTGATACATGTTTTGAAGGACCAGGTCTCTCCTTTGGTACATTTTGCCTTTCAGCATAATTAGAGATCCTTTCACATGAGTTTCTCCAGCTAGAACATTCACCCTTCAAATGTCCATTCTTACTACATTGAAGACATAGCAAATTGTCAAATACAAACACATACTTACTGTGAGGATTATAAGGAGGAGTGATGTTCAGACTTCCTAGTCCTTTCTTATTGAAATTACTCTGACTTGTTGCATTTGACAGTAACTTTGAGGATTTTGTCCACTTAAGGGATTTTTCAAGTTCTTCCTTAAGTTTAACAATATCTTGTTCTAATTTGTTACTCTTTTCAAGTGACACACCAAGTTTTTTCTCAGATATTTTCAATTTCTCTTGAATTTTAGCTTGCAAACCATTAGACATTCCATTCAATTTTTCAGCTTCTTCAGTAATCTGGTACAACTGGTTCTTAAGTTCAGAGTTATTTGACTCTAGAGACACCATTCTTGACTTTTTCTCTTCAAGTTTAACTTTGTTTTCAGTCAAACTGTCAAGTTCAGCATTCATGGTGTCTTTTTCAGATGTTAACTCTATCACAAAATCAATCATGACTTTTGCCAAAGTTCTCAATTTTTAAGAGAATATTTATCCGAGTCATTTTTCATATCTAGAAGAGTTACCTGATTGTCCTCTTCTTCATCTGCTGTGTGAGCCATGAGAGCAAACATTTCATTGAAGACAGTTTCCTCCTCATGTACAGCAACCATGGACACATCTTTTGGCGCATCAGGGTCTTCTGAATCACTTGAGGAATCACCCCCATGCAGCAAGAGCCTTTTTGACAACCAAATCTGCAGCAACTTTTCGATCTCTCTTGCCGAGTACCAGGTCCCTTCTATTCTCTTTGTCACTTCTTGGTTTTTGATGTTCCTTGCTTTCATTCTTGAGCAAAAGATACTCTCTGATGAAGTGCCCAACTTTTCCACACTTGTAGCAAGTATCACCTTGAGCAGCATTACGAGTACCATTTGTTCCTCTTTTATAAACTTTGTTTTTCCTCACAATTTTTTGAAATCTGCTGATGAGATATGTCATATCATCATCACTGGAATCTTCATCTGATTTGTACTTCATCATCAATGACTTGTCCTTCTTGGCTTCCTTCTTCGATAAATCGTAATTTCGATTCATCTCGTGAGTCTTCAGATTACCAATCAAAGCATCCATAGTCAGCACCTTCAGATCCTTGGCTTCAGTAATGGCATCAACCTTGCTCTCCCAAGACTTTGGAAGAATTCAAAGCACTTTTCTGACTTGTTTGGTCATGCTTATAGGTTCACCCAGACTTCGCAGCTCATTTGTAATGGAAGACAACTTGGTGAACATGTCATGTATTGTTTCTCCTTCTTCATTTTGAAGTTCTCATATCGTGAGGTAAGCATATCAATCTTAGATTCTTTGACTTGTTCAGTTCCTTCATGTGCAGTCTTCAAGCAGTCCCAAATTTCCTTAGCAAAGTCACAGGCTGAAACTCTGTTGTACTCATCAGGTTCTATCCCACAGACAAGAAGAGTTTTAGCTTTGAAACCTTTTTCAATCTTTTTCCTGTCAGCTTTGTCATACTTCTGCCTAGGCTTTGGGACAAGAATAGTTTTCTCTCCATCCATTTCTTCCATCGTAGGAACAAATGGTTCATCCAGTACAATATCCCATAACTCGCTGTCTTCAGCCATGAGGTAATCATGTATTCTAACTTTCCACCAACTGTAGAAATGTCCATTGAAACGAGGAGGTCTGTTTGACGACTGACCTTCTTCGGGGTTAAGTGGAGCTGCCATTCTAGAGCAAATATCACTTCCTTGGTGTTAACCAAATAGATAGTGCCTGCTCTGATACCACTTGATAGAATATATGCCTTCACTTAACAAGTAATGGACCAGGTCCCTTACTACACTAATGAATAAAAACAGAAAGTTAAATGCAGTAAAATCAACACGATGATTTTACGTGGAAACCTTCTTGCTTAAGGGAGTAAAACCACGACCTGTCTCACAAGATTTTCAATCGTTTTCACTAATCTTCAAAAGTAAAATTAAAACACGATTACACCAAATGTAAGAAAGAGTTATCAATCTCACAGTTAAACAATAGTCCTCTATTGCTTAACAAGCCTAAGTAGAAAATAATCTACCCATTAAGCTATCCCACCTGGACAACCTAGACTTTTAACAATACACACCAATTCCTTTATAGATTCAGGAATGGTTTACAGTTTAAGAACAAGAGAATGTATTCCTAAACAACTAGACGAAAAGCTCCAGAAATTGCTGTTGTTCTTGGAATAATTCTGCCTTTGCTTTGTAGTAGCCTTTGCAAGAGTTCTTGAAAAGTTTTTATCAAGTTGCAAAAAGTACTTCAAAATGTTTAGGAAAGTTCCTTTTGTATCGACAAGTCACTTTCCTAAACCTCTTTGCCATTGGTTGGAAAAGTCACACTTTCTGACGCCATCGGGAAGTGTGCACCTACTTTCTGTACCGTCTCCAACTGGCAGTCGGCTGGCTCACCATCATGAGAGCCTGGTACCTAGGTCCCTGGGTTTGTTTCATCTGCAACACTTAAGTAAGAACCTGCAATACTCAAGTAAGAAACCTGGTACCTTTACAAGGTCCCTAAGTTTGTCAAATCATCAAAACTACAAATAACACCCAGTCTAACACCCAAGCATATCATAAAATCAATTAGGGATGTTAAATGGGCGGACTGAGTTGATATTGGTGATATTAAAATGGGTTGAAATAGAAATCAAGTTGGGTCTTGACACACCCAAATTTACTTTGGGCTCAAATGAATTGGGTTCAAATGGGTTAAAAAAAGGGTTGGGTCTTGACCGTCCAATTTGACCCGATTAATATCAATAATTTTAACACAGTGATATTTAACTTTTATAATCAAGATTAAAATTTCAGCTCAAGAATTTTTTTTTAAAAAAAGTAAGAAATGAATAGATAAATCTTAAAAGATGTTAAATAGATAATAGTTCATACCTTTACAATAGGAAAATATCTTAGTAAAGAGTTTTAAAACGGGTTGAAATTGGAGATTGAATTGGATTCAATTGAGAATTTTCTTAAAATGGGTTAGACTTGAATGAATTGACATTGTCCCAATTTAAATTATCTTGAACCTAACCCCTATATTTCTGGATGGGTTACCTATGTTTAGGTTCATTTTTGACACCCCTACAATCAATCATAGTTAGTCAGTCCATCTTTGGCCTAAACCACAACTAACCACATATTCAATCATTTAATATTCCGTGTTCGAAAGCTAATCATGAGATCTCTCGTTAGCCTATAAGAATATTATGAAATATGAGACAAGTCTAACTAATTAGTAAGAAAATCTAGTCTACTTGGACGCCAGACAAGAACGCTAAACGCATGCTTTTGACTCGATGGGGCGAATTTAGACGAATGTAAACTAAAAATCCCAGTGTTTTAACTCTTTTAGGCGTTGAAATGTCTTTCCTCTATGGTTCCAAACTAAGGATGATTTTGTAGAATTATTGGAGTAACCTTCGAATGTTTTCTACATAAAAAGTGAGAGGATTTTTTTTTTAAAAAAACATCTTTTTTATCTATGATTTGATTCTGTTAGCTGAGCTATTAGCAGCCGTGCAAGCATTATATCGGCATTGCCATAGTGAGAAGCTTTCTGCTATGGCAGAATGACGCCAGCTTAAATCAATTTAAATTTCTATCAAAATCGTCGTGTATTCAATTTTAAATTTGATAACTTGTTTAAAAAGAATTTAGAACTCCACACGAGCTACCTTTACATAACGACAGATCAGATCATTTCAAAACTTTTATGTATATAATTAAAATAAATCCATTAAATTGCAATTTGTTTCTAAATTTTTCTCGTGAATGATAAAATCAAAGTGTCCTATATTTTTAAAAAATTAAATAATACTACTAGCAAATATTTAAAATATTTTTGAATATTATTAGTTGCTTTCCGTCCGGTTTGGGCATTTGACTTATACCAAACTTACTACCAATTAAGAAAGTAGAAAGAATTAAAGAAGATTAGACTGGGCCTGTGGTCTTTTGGTCCGACTCATACAAATGCAACAACAATATTTACTCAGTCAACAAACAACAACAACAACAACAAAAATCAAACAACCCCAAAATTGATTCACCAAATTCCATCTTCCTCTGTAAGTATAAACAAAGAAAGAGCAATTATATTGCAATTTATCCATTAAAAATTTGAACTTTGTTTTGGGGTAAAGTGAAGAGAGCGTGCGTGTGTGAAATATACTTTATTTGTAAACCCCATTTTGGTAGTGGAAGAAGAAAGTTGAGAAAAGGTGGGGTTTCTTTGATATAATTTATCTTTGCACATCTGGGTTTTAAGTTTTAAGTCAAAAAGGTTCAAACTTTACACATGGGTTTGATTCAGGTACTGGTTGATTCTTGATCTGAGTTGGGTTGAAAAAAAAGGGGGGGTTGTTTTAATGCATCATTTTTGTTGAATTCTGTGTTTGTGACATGTGGGTTTTAGCTGAGGAAGAAATCTTGATTTTAGTTTGATGACTTTATTAAGTTTTACTTGTTCTTACTGTTGAATATTTAGTTGTTTGTATAAAGTGGGTGGTTAAAGAGAAATATGATCAAGCAGATATTTGGTAAGAAGAAGCAGTCGAAAACGGCTGGTTCAACTAGTTCAAAGAAAAGTGATGGAGGAGGTAAAAAGGTTGGGGTATCAGCTAATACTGTCATTTCAGCTCCTTATTCTGTTTCAGCTTCAACGGGGGATAAATTTGTTCGAGATGGGAGTTTAAAGCTTAATGGGAATCTCGTTGCAGCTTCTTATGATGCATTGCCTAGTTTTAGGGATGTTCCCAATGCTGAGAAACAAAACTTGTTTATTAGGAAGCTTAATATGTGTTGTGTTTTGTTTGATTTTACTGATCCTACAAAAAACCTTAAAGAAAAGGAGATCAAGCGACAGACGTTGTTGGAGCTCGTGGAGTACGTCACGTCTGCAAATGTGAAATTTACTGAAGTGGTGATGCAAGCAGTAGTAAAGATGGTGTCGACTAATTTGTTTAGGGAACTCATGCCCCAGCCTCGAGAAAACAAGACGTTGGCCTTTGATGTGGAAGAGGATGAACCTGCGATGGATCCTACATGGCCACATCTGCAAATTGTGTATGAGTTCCTTCTGAGGTTTGTTGCATCACCTGAAACTGATGCAAAAGTTGCCAAAAGATATATAGATCATTCCTTTGTACTCAGATTGCTTGATCTTTTTGACTCTGAGGATCCTAGGGAGAGGGAGTACTTGAAAATAATACTGCACCGTGTCTATGGGAAGTTTATGGTACACCGGCCTTACATCAGGAAGGCTATTAATAACATATTTTATCGTTTCGTTTTTGAGACTGAAAAACATAATGGGATTGCGGAGCTTCTGGAAATTCTTGGCAGCATAATCAATGGGTTTGCTTTGCCACTAAAAGAGGAACACAAGCTTTTTCTTGTACGGACATTGATTCCCTTGCATAAACCCAAATGCTTAGCCATGTACCATCAACAGTTAACTTATTGTATGACACAGTTTGTGGAGAAAGACTGCAAACTTGCTGATACAGTTATTAGGGGATTGTTAAAGTATTGGCCAGTAACAAATAGCTCAAAAGAGGTCATGTTCCTTGGTGAGTTGGAGGAAATCTTGGAAGCTACTCAACCACCAGATTTCCAAAGGTGTATGGTGCCGTTGTTTCGTCGTATTGCTCAATGTTTGACTAGCTTGCATTTTCAGGTATGTGTAAGCTATATCTATATATACTTCTTCTATTTATTAAGCATGGAAGCACTTGCATGTATGATATTATTATAGAACAGTAATCTCTTATCTTTGTAGGCAATGTTGGTTCATGTATGCTTTGAGTACATTATGTTTATGTTTCATAATTTTTTTTTTGTTGATAAGGTTAAGGTTAACTAAGTACCGAGAAGGTACCAGAACCAAAAGTTACGAAAGACTGCTGGGAATATCCATACAGTCAAACACAACGTCTCTCTAGCAACTCCAGAAACTCCATATATTGATCTATATTTCAAGGGAACTACTTTTACACCTACAAAACAAATTATGTAAACACTTCTTTTAAGTCTAGAAATATGGTCTTTTTGCCCATCAAAACAAGCGTTATTTCTTTCTAGCCAAATAGTCCAGAATATGCACAAAGATATAGTTCTCCATATTTGCTTCTAAGTTTTATATGTTCTCTGGTGCCGCCAACTCTCCAATAATTCCGTCACAGTCTGAGGCATGATCCAAGAGATCCATTGTCTAGCTATTGTGCAATGTATAAGAAGGTGATTCACAGTCTCCAACTCTTCTTCACATAAGTAACATCTATTACCATTTTTCTGAAGAGAAATCCTGAGCAAGGCAAGCTCATGCTGCAATCCAACTAAAACAAGCTACCTTTATACTTCATAGGATCTTTAGTTCTCCAAATCCATTTCCATGGCCAACTAGTATCCCAAAATCTTGTTTACTTCATTAGAAGGCTATATCACTTTTTAAATGAAAAGGTTCCATCATTACTCGCTATCCATACTAGTGAATCCCCTTTACTCTGATCAATATGGGTATGATCCAATTGAAGGAGAAATTGACAAAAGTCCTCAATTTCCCATTCATTCCAATTCCTTCTAAACTTCATCTGCCATCCCATGTAGGAATAAAATCAGCCACAATTCCTCCTTTATTATTGCAACAACTGAAAAAGGAGGATATCTTTGTTTCAAGCACTCATCACCAATTCTTAAGTCAGTCCAAAATCTAATTTTTGATCCATTCCCCACCTCCAATTTGGTGAATTATGGAAACTCGGCCCACAATTTACAAATCTCTTCCATACTCCCCCTCTAGTGTATGAATATGTGAAGGGGGATTTCAGCCTGGTCTGCTACCATAGATCGTTCAATTATTTTGATCTAGACTACCCCTTCCGTCCTGATAAATCTCCAAAGCCACTTAAAAGGCATGCTTTTATTGTGCAATCTCGAGTTTCTAATTCCCATCCACCCCCTTCTTTTCCACTAGTGACCACTTGCCATCAAACTAAGTGAAACTTTTTGTTGCTACTATTTCTGTCCCATAAGAACTTATTCCTCTTAGAGTTCATCTTTCTTTCAATTGCATCAGGCATAGCAAATATTGACATTGGATAGGAAGGCATACTATCTAAAATGTTTCATAAATTGCGATGGAGATGTGTTGTTGGATGGGAAACAGAAAATAGAAAATTATTGAAGCTCGAGAAATTGACTGATATGCAATTCTTCTAGTTTTTTTTCTTTTTCTCTTCTTTTTCCTCTCAAATCTTGTTTTCTTCTTCAAGTAGACAATTTCCTTTTCAAAGGACTGAATTTCTTGCAGTCAGCAAGTTATTTTCTTCTTTTGGTTTAGGTTGATCTGAAAAGTTCCCCATATCATTTTGCCTTCTCCCCTACCTTTTAGATTAGGCATTTATATTCTTGTGGTTGTTTGAGGTCACAATGCAGTGATAGTCATAGTTTTGTTTGTATCTACAGTTGATGAATGTGCAACATGTCTTATGGTGTCTAGAGATGAGTTATGATTATGCAGTAGTGGATTTTTTGGTTACGGGAAATGAAGCTTTCATTGTACCGTTACAGTTTTCCTAAATATTCTGAAATTTTAGAAATAGCATTAGTGTTTTTCAGAGCCTTTTATGGAGCTGCTACGGGCTACCCTTTGAGTTTGAGATGGTATGGTCCTGTGTTATTTTAGATTATTGTTGTGCATTCATTGTACCTTAGTTCCATCATAAGAAGGTGAATAGAATCGTCTAAATTAGCTGTCTGTTATTCTATACTGCTAAGTACTGATGCAATTGACAGATGTTATACAGTAGATAGCAAGCAAACACTAAAGTTGTTGAATAACTAAAAACATAAAAAATGTCAAAAGTTTCTAGCATATTTTTCTTTGTTGTAATATAATGATGTAACTAGCTTTAGCATAAAAGCCATATGTACAAGAGCTTTAAAGGCTCTTGGCCAGGATGTACTTTATTCAGCATCTTCTGGATGCTTATTCATAAATTACATTTCTTCCTTTAAAAAGATACTAACTAAGCATAAAGATCGATTTATTAGCTGTATTTTGGTTCTTCAATAATACAAAGAATGTGAAACATAGTTCATGTTCTTAAAATAGAGAAAATATAAGCAAAAAAGAGAAACTCGGCAAGAAGAGAAGGTCTTCTGTGATTTCTTGAGCTTGTTCTACTTATGATTTTCTCTTGGAAACAGCCTCTCTCTGCATACACTCTATGCTCCCCAGATCCCACTTGTGGGATTTCACTGGATATGTTGTTGTTGTGGCTCTTTTGATTTCCATTCCTGTTACTTGCAGGGAAATTTTTCTCCTTGTTGCTATCTTGTGCTGAGATATGTTGTACTTTATGTGTTTAAACTATTTTATCAACTGCTGACCAGTGGTGGCCACATGTAAGGAATTGAATCCCTTCCATTCGGAAGTTGCAATGTGTAGTAGATTTAAAAGCAAATTACTTGTCTGTGTGTGTGTGTGTGTGTATGTATATAAAATATGGTAAAAAAAAAATTGATCTCCTAGAAATAACATCTAGTGTGGTGGCAAAAGTTGCTCAAAAATACTAAATTAGGTGTTTTTCAAAATTATGAATCCTTTGTTAGAAATGCCACTGCTGATGATGGTGGATTTTACTATTTCTCAAGAAGGGCTTATTGGAAAAGGAACCTGAACTTTCCCATAAAAAATGATGGTTAAAGATATTGAAACATTGTAATCACATTTAGCTTTAAGGGGGATATTAGATGAATCATTTAGTGGTTTTTCCACACTTGTAAGACTCTAACAAATCCCAGAGAATTCTGCTTTACCAGTGCTACTCTTGTAGACTGTAGTTCAGTTTCATGGACTGATATGATTGTTGTATCTCTTTATTTCAACCAGTTCAATGAGCAACCATTTAGGGATTTGAGGTTAAAGTTGGGGCTTTGGGATCTAGCATGTTACTGATGTTGGATCTTTGTATTTTAGCTGTAAGACATGCTTATTAGATTGAAAAAGCCGAGTCCCTTTTGGTTGTACAGACTATTAGTTAGTTCTGAGGAATAACATGGAGATCTGAACCGTTGTTTGACATTTATTTTAGTTGCTTCCACTTTTGGAGTCCTGTAGTAAGTGTTGTCTTCTTGTTCATTCCTCTGAAGTCATTGAAGCAACTAATTTTGGCTGGTTTGGTCATCCGTTGTAATATCATGGTAAAAGTAAAAGGTTATGTCTAATTTGGTGCATCTGACAATCAAGTAGTTACTCTCTCCGGTAAACTTTGTTAGGCATTATTGAAGACATAGTTGAGTAAATAAAAGTGTGTTCCTTCTAACAGCTTAAGGGATCGTTTGGTGTGAGGGATAAAAAAAAAATAATCCTTGGACAAAAAAAAAAAATAATCCAGGGATAAAATTTTGGTATCTTGTTTGGTTTCCATGTTTGGGATAACTTATCCCACAATTTATACAATAGTGGTGGGATAAGTTATCCCATGGTGGGGTAAGTTATGGATAATTAATATGGGATAACCTGTTCGCAGCCAACCCCCTAAGTGCTTAGATGAGAGGGTCACACGCTTCAACATGGTTTCCCATACATGTGGTTATAGATTACCTCTTCTTTTATTTTTATGTCACTCGAATTCACCAGAGCACAGAGCTCCTGATTTGAGTCTCACCATGATCTATTATAATAAAAGAAATTCCACGTGCTTAGCCCCACAAATGTTATGAAACATTTAAATAGCAAGTTTCAAAACTCTTACTCTATTAAATTTTGTGCCAAGTCAACCTATGACAAATAAAGTGAGACTGAGGGAGTTGATGTATTTTCAGATAATTTATCATCAAGGAGAAAGCCTAACATGCATGGAAGAGGCCCCCACCTCTGTGCGTTTGCGTGGGGGCCTCTTCCATGCATGTTAGGCTTTCTCCTTCTTGATAAATTATCTGTAAAATACTCTTACCTTTAACAAAGCTACATTTAATTTAGAAAACTTGAGTTAAAATGCAGGATACATGCTACTTTCCCCCTCTTTCTCCCGCTTGTTTCTAATAAGAAAAATGATGTACATTTCCAGCAAAAAGTATTTTCTGATCTACCTTAAATCTCTTGCAAAACTATTGGAGGCAATGCCAGAGGGTACTGGAGATAATGTCTTGATTGTCTCCTTTGAACCAAGTATACTGGCCATCTCCTAGTTGAATGTCAAGCAACTTCAGATCTTCTATGAAATCTGAAAATTCTCACGTCTTTTGTTCTTCTCAAACAGTTTTTCTCTTAGATGAACCTCACCACATTGAAATCTCCATCCACAGCCCAAGGCCCTTCTATTAAACCCCTTATTGCCCCTATTTCCTCCCAAACAAGCCTTCTTTCTACATAACAGTTGGGGGCATAAACCCCTGTAATGTGACATTTGAAGTTTTGAAGTTGAGCTTCAAATTTGCAAATTATAGTGTAGATGCCAGTCTCCAAAATACTGGCAAAAAAATCTAGCTAACGGGGGGTGGATAGTCCAAAATCATATAAGCAAACCAATTACCCAGTTAAATCCCAGATCGATGAAGGATGAAAACCCTGAGCTCCTTATAAGCTTGGACAATCTTCCCTTTGTGCTAGCTTGGGGTTGAGTTAGACCCAAGGTAATTGGTACTTGACAGTGTAAGCTAATAGAACATTATTTACCCCGTTAAACCTGTTTGTCCAGTTAATAGAAAGGAATTTGAAGGATTTGGAGCTTGATGAACTACTCAACTTACTTGAAGGACTTGGTGACTGCACAAACAATAAGCAAATTTCAGACAGACTAAGATGGGTAAAGCTGATAGTCTATACTCTGTAGAAGCAGAATGTTCATCCTTTTGTGCCCAAAATGAGATGGTGCATAATTGGCTATGGAAACTAATTTGGAAAAGACAATCACCCTCAGTAATGATTTGTTTCAACTGGACGATACTTTATGAAGCATGTTTGAGTCAAGACAATCTCAGCAGAAGGAACATACATATTGTCAACAGATGCTATATGTATCAACAAAGCATAGAAATCAACAGTTGTTGCTGCTATTCGGGACATGGTTATTTCAGTTTTTGGACTTAGTTGGGTCATGCCTGTGGACGTGTGAATATCATTGATGCCTTTATATGTTAGAGTTCCTGGAAAATTGGTACATTCATGAGGAAAATTTGGAAAAAAGTTCCTGCCTGTATTTTGGTGTGTCTAGATTGAAAGGAACTATAGGTATTTTGATGGTATCAACTCCAACTCACTCTCTCAAGGCTAAATGTCTTTTATGTTTATATAGTTAGAGTAATTTTTGCCCTTACAATTTCACTGACACCTTTTTGGTCTTTGTGAGCTCCATATCTTTAGTATAGGCCATAGGAATATAGCTAAACAAATTCACTTCTTGTACTTATTCTCTGTTGTACTATTTTCATCTTCTTGAGTTATTTTAATATTGTGTCACAACAAGAATGTTCAACTTTTCAGTAAAGTGGAATTGAAGTCAGGGAGTGTGGCTGCATGTTGGTGCATGTTGCGCGACATGTTGTTTAGAGCTAGCTCACCTTTGGTCCCTCTACTAACAGACCAAAAAGCTTGTGCCAGTTAGTTGAAGGTTAAATATGCTTAGTGGGATTTAGGAGGTCAGTGGTGAAGCTTTGTGTAAGTTGAGGAACTAAAATGCAAGTTGTTCCTGCTCTTCTGTTGTGTCTTATTCTTCTTCTTCCTGTCCTCTTTAATTTTTTTTATTTCATTTATTAAATTATTGATTTTTAACTATGTTGGAAAACTATCGATTGCTTAATTATAGAGGTCTCTTTACATTTTTGGTTATTGATCTGGATGAAAATTCAGTTATTTGATGTTTTTGCATAATGAGTTTTCACAAATTGTTGATCGACTGATATTGTTCGTGTGAACTGACTGAGCTCATAGAGAATGTTTGGAATATAAAGATCATGGCCTCGTGTCTCTACCATGTTGCTTCAGGAGTTGGCTTGGATACAAATTCTCTTTTGTTTTTTTTGCTCTTGCTTGATTTTCAAATTTGTCAATTCAGAAGACTCTGTTTGTGTTCACTATAGGTGGCGGAGAGGGCTTTATTCTTGTGGAATAACGATCATATTGAGAATTTGATAAAGCAACATCGAAAAGTGATACTGCCTATCATCTTTCCTGCACTAGAAAGAAATGCCAGAAACCATTGGAATCAGGCTGTTCACAGTTTGTCACTGAATATTCGGAAGATATTCTATGATCTTGATCCTGAGCTATTCAAGGAGTGCTTGCACAACTTTCAAGAAGATGAATTGAAGGAAGATGAGATTAAGTCAAAACGTGAAGCTACATGGAAACGATTAGAAGAACTTGCGGCCAAAAATACTACAAGCAATGAAGCTGTGCTTGTGCCATCCACCGGGCATTCTCGAACTTAATGTTAAGATATGCTTGTTCTTCCTTGTTTTTAATTTTCATAATTCTGGTTAAATTTACATTTTGGAAGCAATGAATTCATCAAGGGGAAAAGGGATTTTCTGTGTCATTGCCTTTTTTCCCCTGGTCAGTTTCATCCTGATAGCTGTAGTTGTAACTATAATTTGTTTATATGTGTTAACTTTGGCAATTTGGAAATGATATGGGAGCAAGTATTTTTATCAAAGTTATACTTTGTTGAACGTATTTACTTTCATTCTTTTGGTTAACTTTTGGCAAAGACCACTCTTCAACAATGCTTATAATTCTTATGATGAGATTTGGTCTTGGGACTTCCATTTTAGAGGTCTCAAGTTCGAAATTACTTGCCAACCGAAAATAAGGGGTTTGCCTTTTAGGTCAAGTTAGCTCTTTGCACGTGTCTTGCCTAGTGTGGGTTACCTCTCATGTGTGGTTTGCAAGCTATTACATAGGAGCCGGGATTTTACCTTGTGCGCACCCAAAGGGTAGTCTGTGGATTTCCCTTGTCATCAAAATAGAAAAAAAAAAGATGTGGTATCGATTAAAAGATGTTGTAAGTTTGGCATTTTGCTCAACACACTCTTTACATACATTCCCAATCAGAGAAGCTACAGAAGCTGATGGGAATAATAGATTAGTCACTTATGCTTGGTGTAACCGGAATATCACAAAGTACAACAATAACAACATACCTAGTGGAATTCTACAAGTGAGTTTTAAGGAACTACCACGTCGAGGTAGAGAGGTTGCTTACAAAAGAGCCTCAAAATAGTGTGATGATTGAAACATAATAAACAACAGAGGGTGAACTTTGCAGATTGTCATTAGGAAGCCTGTAACTTATGGCATCAAAGTCTTACTAATTTGTTTGTTTGTTTCTCATTTGGCTTTCTGTGGAACTGAATGATCTTAGCAAATCGTTGTGAACAAAGAGATGCTGAATGTGTTGGCTCTCGTAATGTTTTCGTGTACTTAGGAACTAAACTTTGTCAGGATAGTCCATTTGTAAGCATTAGCTGGCTATAAGAGAAATGAACCAAAAGCTACATGATGCTTTATATCAAAACAAGAATATACTACTAACTACTTGCAACAAAAAGAACAAATTTGAAGGTAAAATCCAGGGAGTATCTGAATCTGCAATGTCCAATTGATCGAAATATCCCCTTTTTTTATTTTATCCAACGTCTGCCTTACATCGTCTTCAAAGGTATCTCCTTTTGTTAACTGCTATTTCCATAAATATTTTCTCAATAGGTTGAGGCGTTGAGCCAGTTAACTTTTCTGTGATGAGAGTAAACTTTATATAACTTGTGAACTATATCCATCTCTTGGGAGATGGACCTATTTATATCTTACTCTTGTAATTGATTCTCTTGAGTGATCAACTAACAAGGGACAGCCCGGTGCACTAAAGCTCCCGCTATGTACGGGTCCAGGGAAGGGCTAGCTTGACCACAAAGGTGTATTTCGAGTGAGAATATTGTATTGTTTGTAAAAGGTCCTATAGTAAGAGCTTTTAGGTGATGAATATAAGAATTTAAAAAACATAACTTCCAATATTATAACATGTCAAAAGACTCAAATTTTAGGATCAGTCACTACACCAAGAAAGCAATTCCTTGTCAGCTTCAAATATAGCCATGTCTTCTTCTCTGAGATTTACCCAGGCTTCTATGCCATTACCTGACTTTGTGTCTAGGAAACCAATAACATCCTTGAGAACAAGTCTAGCCGATCCTACCCATATCGGTTTTCCCCAACCAAAATCAGCTTTGTATAAAGGCAATCGACACAAACTAGTGAAGTTGAACACGACTAGCTCCCCTTTCCTCTGCTCATTTGCTTTCTCTTTGATGAAACTCAAGTGTTTTTGATCCTTCTTCCGGAGACCTGAGACAAATTCACTGTTTACGTTGTTTATACTTTCTCTTACTTTTTTTACTAGCTCAAAATCTTGTTCCTTATTAGTACTATTATTATCATTACTATCTGTAGCTGGTACTGTAACGACTACTTGCATTACATTCCCGAATAAGGAATCAGGCAATGGAGGATCACTTCTGGTACGTAAGTTCACCGTATGAACCATGCCATATATCTTAGTTTCATCTCTTTCAGCATGAATACTTGCCATCAAACGTGTCCATATGAAAGCTGATAAAGCTTCAATCCTCGAGGGAGGTCTAGTATTTTCAGTGCCCTTTTCAGTATACTTATCTCTGAGTGCTGATACTTTAGAGGCAGAGAACACAAACCTCTTAGTCACAATGTTGTCTTTCTCAATCATGACGCTTGATTTGAACTTTGTTACATCTCTTGGTGGAAATAGTATGGAAGAATCAAATCTTGGACAAGGTATGTCGATACTCCCTCTTGCAATAGCTCCCCAGGTATTAATAATCATGAACGTGGACAATGCATCAGCTATCTTATGAGAAATGGCTATACCAATAGCCATTCCTCCACATTGAAAAAAGTTTGCTTGTACTAGTAAGCAAAACTCTTTAACATCATGTAAATCACAAGGGATGAGCTTGTTAAGTTCGTTAGGAAGTGGATCAAGAAGGAAGTCTGAGAGATTGCATTTGGCTATGGCTTCTACATATGGAACACCCTCATCGTTGCAGTTGACGTGGGTGTTGGCTACGTCTAGACATCCACAAAGAGGGTAGAATTTTGTCAAGGTATGTGATAAAGATGTCTTGAGTTGGTTTGATATGTGTGTTTTGGTGAAGTTATTGTTTGCTTGATAGAAAAAAACAAGTGGCATCAAAATATTTGGAGTAATTTGATCAAGATATGAAAGTTTGTAATTGTGAAGTTCATGTGGGGTTGGTGTAGATGGTTTGATTACCAATTTGGAGATGATTTCTATTTCAATTTTCATACTTACAAAATTGTTTACTAGTAGTGTTTTTCTCTTTGATGAAATTGATGACAATAAATAGACCAAAAATTAAGTTAGCTATATAGTATAAAATGATATATAATTGGAAAAATATGTATAAATAAATGCAGTGTGTCTTCATGTTTTCAGAATGTAGCTTATATGGCCGTCTTGTCACTAAGAAATGATTATTATGGCTTGAATAGGAAACTAACAATACTATAAGATTAGTATTTTATCGACTGGAAAATGTTCAGTGACTATTCTCATAAAATACTCAAATGCTTTGATTGAATTAATGAGGAAAAAATGTTAAAATTTATTTTTCATCATACATTTTCACAGTGGGCTAGCTGGTTCTATGAAAATAGGTGAGAAAATTATATTTTATGACACGAACTTCTCATCGATTCGCGATGAACTTTTTTTAGTGGTGGAATACTGCAACTTAAAATAAAAACTACACAGGATTTAATGAAATGCCAAATATGAAAAACATATTTTATTTATGAATTGAGTTTGATACATTATCTTATATTTTAGTTTGTGTTTAAATATTTGAAAATTCTAAAATTTTGTGCGTCATTCCTAGGATTACAAGGAAGAATTACCCAACCGGCTTATTTTGACCTTTATGCATCCAAATGAATCATGTTGAGGTGGATTTTATTTTGGAACATATTTTATTGTCAAAAAACTAATTTTCCACGTATTTACCATGGGGAATATGTGCTCTTAATCCCTTAAATTTTATTGACAATTTTTTATTTTAATTTCTTATAAGTTCTGTCAAAGTATATTCATTACTAAAAAATTACTATTTTCCACTGAATTTTTCCGTTAAAAACTATTCGATTGTTATTTCTGTAGAGTTTTCGTTTAGTTATTGTATGTTTTTATACAAAAGAATTAGAAAAAATTTCATTATTTCATCGAAAATCTAATTCTCACTGTATAACACATGAAAATCGGCAACATGGGGGATTTATCTGCTGTGGGGCTCGTTTGACCATAAAAATGGCATGTTTTAGTCGTTGTGACCAACTGGCTCCATGCCTAAGGTCTTAAGAGATGTCCATGTTGATTTTAAGCAAAAATGACGTCGGAATTTCTGGATCACCAAAAAAAATGGCGGACTATAGCACATGAAAATTGGAAAAATGGGGGGTTTACCTGCTCCGGGGATCGTTTGACCTTAAAAATGGATCGTTTTGGTCGTGGTGACCAACTGTCTCCATAGCTAAGGTCTTAGCAGACATCCATACAAGTTTTCGACAAAAATGACGTCGAAATTCAGGATCACAAAAAAGATGGTGGACTGGCACACGAAAATCAATAAAATGAGGGGTTTACCTGCTCTAAGCTCGTTCGACCTTGAAAGTGGGTCGTTTTGATCGTAGTTGACCAACTGACTCCATATCTAATTCTTAACGGACGTCAATATAAAATTTTGACAAAAATGACGTCGGAATTTCGAATCACCAAAATCTCATGGACTAAAGCACATGAAAATTGACAAAATGAGGGGTTTATTTGTTGTGGGGCTCGTTCAACCTTGAAAATGGTCCATTTTTGTCATGTTGACCAACTAGATCCATAGCTAAGGTCTTGACGGACAACCCTATAAATTTTTGGTAAAAATGACATCAGAATTTCAGATCACTGAAAATATCATGGACTATAGCAAATTAAAATTGGCAAAATGGGGTGTTTATCTGCTGTGGGGCTAATTTGACCTTGAAAATGGGCTATTTTGGTCGTGGTGACCACCTGGCTCTATTGCTAAGGTCATAACCAACGTCCATGTAAATTTTTGACAAAAATGACGTCGAAATTCCTCATCACCAAAAAATATGGTGGGCTATAGCACACGAAAATCGACAAATATGGGGTTTACCTGTTATGAGGGTCGTTTGACCTTAAAAACGGGTTGTTTTGGCAGTGGTGACCAACTAGATCCATCACTAAGGTCTTGACAGACATCCATGTAAATTTTGAACAAAAAAAACATTAGAATTTCAGATCACTAAAAAAGATGGCGGATTATAGCACAGAAAATCGGCAAAATTGGGGGTTTACCTATTGTAGGACTCGTTTGACCTTGAAAAAAGATCATTTTAGATGTGGTTACCAACTTGATCCATAACTAAGGTCTTAACAAACGTCCATGTAAATTTTCAGCAAAAATGACGTTAAAATTTCGTATCACAAAAAATCAGATGGACTATAGCATATGAAAATCCGCAAAATGGGGCGGGTGGGGGAGAGTTTACCTGCTATCGGGATCGTTTTACCTTTAGAATGGAACGTTTCCATCGTGGTGACCAACTTTCTCTATAGCTAAGGTCTTAATGCACGTCCATGTAATTTTCGACAAAAATGATGTTGGATTACGAATCACCAAAAAAGACTGTGGACTGTAGAACATGAAAATCGCTAGAACGGGGGTTTACCTATTGTGCGACTCGTTTGACCTTTAAAAAGGTCCAATTTTGCCATGGTGACCAACTAACTCCATAACTAAGGTCTCAATGGACGTCTATATAAATTTTTGACATAAATGACGTCGAAATTTCAGATCACCGAAAATCTCATTGACTATAGCACACAAAAATTGGTAAAATTGGAGGTTTATCTGCGGTGGGAATCATTAGACCTTGAAAATGGGTGGTTTTGGCTGTGGTGAACAATTGACTCTATAGTTAAGGTCTTAATAGACATCTATGTATATTTTCGGCAAAAATGACGTCGAAATTCCGGATCACCAAAATATATGGTGGACTATAACATACAAAAATCAGAAAAATAGGGGGTTTACATGCTCTGGGGATCATTTGGCCTTGAAAGTGGTTCCATTGATAAGGTATTAATAGACATTCATGTAAATTTTTGATAAAAACGATGTCGAAATTTCAAATCACCAAAAAATTTAATGGACTATAGCACAAAAAATTTGGCAAAATGGGGGGGGGGGGGGGGGGGGGTTTACCTGTTGTGGGGTTCGTTTAGCCTTGAAATTAGGATATTTTAGTCGTGGTGACCAACTTTCTCTATAGTAAGCTTTTAATGGACGTCCATATAATTTTTTGATAAAAATGACATTGGAATTCTGGATCATCAAAAATGACGGTTGACTATATAACATGATCGGCAAAATTGAGGGTTTACCCACTGTAAGGCTCGTTTGACCTTAAAAATGGATTGTTTTGGTCATGGTGACAATTGACTCCTTAGCTAAGGTCTTAACGAACGTCCATGTAAATTTTCGACAAAAATAACGTCGGAATTCTGGATCACCAAAATTTCCAAGGACTATAGCACACGAAAATTGGTAAATTGGAGATTTACGGGTTGTGGGGTTCGTTTTTCCTTTAAAATATGTTTTTGACCGTGATGACCAACTACTCCATATCTAAGGTCTTAACGGACATCCTTGTAACAACTTTTCGGCAAAAATGACGGCGAAATTCTGAATCACTAAAAATGATGATAGACTTTATCACATTAAAATCGGCAAAATGGGGGATTTACCTACTCTGGGCTCGTTTGACATTCAAAATGGATCGTTTTGATCGTAGTGACCAATTGGCTCCATATCTAAGATTTTTACGGACGTCCATGTAAACTTTCTGCAAAATGACATCGAAATTTTGAATCACCAAAAAAATGGTGGATTATAGAACATGAAAATTGACAAAATGAGGAATTTTACCTACTGTGAGGCTAGTTTGACCTTAAAAATGGAATGTTTTGGCAATCGTGACCAACTGAATACATAATTAAGGTCTTAACGAAAGTCCACGTAAATTTTTTGAAAAAATAACGTCGAAATTTCGGATTACTAAAAAAGATGGTGGACTATACTCGAAAATTAACAAAATGAAGGGTTTTTGTAGTATGGGCTCGTTTCACCTTGAAAACAGGTCGTTTTGACTGTGGTGACCAACTAGATCTATAGTTATGGTCTTAACGGACGTCTATGTAAATTTTCGGCAAAAATGACGTTAAAATTTGGATCACCAAAAATTCCATGGACTATAGGACACGAAAATTAGCAAAATTGGGGGTTTACCAGTTTTAAGACTCGTTTGACCTTGAAAAGGGATGTTCTTTTATTATGGTGACAACCTAGATCAATAGCTAAGATCATAACGGATGTCTATGTAAATTTTCGGTGAAAATGATGTCGGTATTTTAGATAACCAAAAATGATGGTGGACAATAGCACACGAAAATTGGTAAAATGAGGGGTTTACCTGTTGTGGGTTCATTTGACCTTGAAAGTAGGTCGTTTTCGTCGTGGTGACCTACTCACACCATAGCTAAGGCCTTAACGGATTTCCATATAAATTTTTTACAAAAATGACGTAAAAATTCTGGATTACCAAAAAATATGGTGGACTATGGCACACGAAAATTTACAAGGGGGGGGGGGGGGGGGGGCGGGGTTCACTTGCTCTAGGGCTCATTTGGCCTTGAAAATGAGTATTTTTTTGTCGGGGTGAAAAATTGGCTCCATAGATAAGATCTTAAAGGACGTCAATGTAAATTTTTGGCAAAAATGATGTCATAATTTTGAATCACAAAAAAAGATGATATACTATAGCACATGAAAATCGACAAATAAGGGATTTACCTGCTATGAAGCTCGTTTGACCTTGAAAGTTGCTTTTTTAGAGCATGTTCCTGCTTATTTTCCGTAGCTGGTGGAACAACGCATTCAACAGCTCCTTAACCAAATTCAAACCCTGGAAGAAGATGGCCGTTTTGGCCGTGGTGATCAACTGGCTCCATAAATAAGGTCTTAATAGATATCAATGAAATTTTCGACAAAAATGACGTTGGTATTCTTAATCACCAAAAATTTCGTGGACTACAACATACGAAAATTAGCAAAATAGGTGGTTTGCCTGTTGTGGGACTCATTTTCCCTGAAAATGAGTCGTTTTGGCTATAGTGACCAAGTGGATTCATAGCTAATGTCTTAATGGACGCCCTTGTAAATTTTTGACAAAAAAATCTCATTGAAATTCTGGATCACCAGAAAAGATGGTGGACTATTAATCATGAAAATCGGCAAAATGGGGGTTTACCTGCTCTAGGCTTTTTTTACCTTCAAAATGGACCCTTTTGGTTGTGGTGTTCAACTGGTTCCACAACTATTGTCTTAACAACATGTAATTTTTTGACAAAGATGACGTCAAAATTTCAAATCACAAAAAAAAAGATAGTGAAATGTAGAACACGAAAATAGGCAAAATGAGGGATTTACCTGTTGTGGGGCTCGTTTGACTTTTAAAATTGACCGTTTTGGCCATGGTGTCCAAATGAATCCATAGCTAAGGTCTTAAGGCATGTCCATGTAATTTTCTACAAAAATGATGTCAAAATTCTGGATCACCAAAAATTCAATGAAATATAGCACACGAAAATTGACAAAATGGTGGGTTTACTGGTTGTGCGGCTCGTTTGACCTTTAAATAGGGATGTTTTGGGCGTGGTGACCAATTTTTTTTATAGTTAAGGTCTTAATAGACGTCCACGTAAATTTTAGGCAAAAATTATGACAAAATTAAGAGATAATCTTAACTATAAAAATAAATATACATGTGTCAATCAATCAAAGTTTCAACAATAGTTATTAACTAATACTTGTTAAGTTTGATAAATTAAGAGATAATTATTTTTTTTTGTCTATTTTATCCTTCTATTTAGGGATGTTCCTGACCCGGTTTGGTTCGATTATTGAATAAAATCAAAATTAAATGAATTTTTTTTCAACCAAACAAAAATAACTGTCTGTTTGATTTGATATCGATTTTTTTGGTTTTCTCGACTTGAAAAAATAATTTTTTTGAGGAGATACTTATCTTGATAGACATAGACATATTACATGAATAATCCGCATGAAAGTTACTGTGGACTCAATTATGCAATACTAGAGTTATTATTACATGAACAAAGTGATTCAATTAAGAGAAAGTGTGAATATTTTATGTAAGGTAGGGTTCGTAAAACTAAAATAATGAATTTTGATGGACTTGAACTTATGATTGTAAAGGATAAAATTTAATTGTTGGACTTGATAAATTGATAATGTTAAGGACTTAAAGTTAATTAATAACATTTAGCAAAACAATTATATTTTATTTAAGAATAATATATTTCTCACTTCGGTTTGGTTATTTTTGCAGTTCTTTTTTACTAAAATCAAACCAAATAATATAGATTTTCAAAATTTGAAACCAGATTAAAACAAATCAAATATCGATTTTTAATCAATTTGGTTCGAATTACGGTTTGATTTGATTTTTTAACCATAACGATGACCAGTCCTACTTCTATTAAATATTATTTACTCCTCATTTAATACCTTTTTCAAAGCATTAAATTTAATAAAGTCAAATGAATAATAATTTTATCCAACTATTTAGGGATCGTTTGGTATGCTGCATTAGAAGAAATAATTCATGGATTATGTAAGGTATTATTCGCTATCATGTTTGGTAGGAATTTGAGCCTATGTACAACTAATCCATAGATTAGTTATACATCCTACATTGTATCATATGATGTATTATTAATACCTTTCATTTAGAGCAATTAGTAATACATAGGATATAATACCTTGAGATAAACCTATGTAAAGACAAAAATATCCCTCAAATCATTTTAATTATTTTGTGTATTTTCTTGATTTTATGATTTAAATCTGTATTAATAAATTTACTTAAATAAATTAGCTTACAAATTATTTAGAGAGAGTTGTTTGTTACTAATAAATCCAATACAAATTAATATAAATTTGAAATGTAAGTTGTATATTTGTATATGAAGTTTGTGATCGAAATTGAATGTGTGTGTGTATATATATATATATATATAAAATTTACATACATATTAAAACTACAACTTGCAATTTTATGTGTATATATAGATGGTTTATTCAATTTTGCCATTGTTGATCATTTTTTCGATTTTAAAAGTAGATGATTTATTTTTTTTAAAATTGAAAAATGACATTTTGTGAGTGATTAATTTATTAAGATGTCAACTATTTATCCTCAAATAATTCAAGTGAAAAAAATAACAAAACAACTAAATCGTTCTTCCCATAGCTAATTAGAAGGTTATAAAAAAATAATATTATCCAACAATTATCTACCTTAACGCAATTACATAATAATCTAAAGGTATAATAGAAAAGAAGTTTTTTATAGAGTTATAATCTAAACACAAGATGAGGTGGGAAAAAATGAACCGAACACTTGATAAAAATAAATTTTGCATGCTAATCTCTGTATTGTTAATATTTGTAAACGATCCCTTAGTGTTTCTTAAGGTGTGTGTCAAGTCAACAGTGACAAATATGAGTATAGATGAAGTATAGTAATAGTACTTAATATGTCGGATCCGTGCTATAAGCAATTTGGATTGTATGAAAAAATCTCTTAAATTTGATTGAAATATTATTCGTCCAATAATTATCAACTCAATACTAAATCGACCTATATCTAATTAATAATTTAACAAATTAATATATTTAAAAAATTGAAATATCAATAAGTCGAATCATTAAGCATAATTATCGGCCTATAAAAAAGATTTAGTCGTAGTATCTGGAAAAGATTAAATAAATCCGGCGCCATATTCATAGTGATTTATGGCTGACGCCCACACGTTATAACAACAACTGCTCCATCAATGGAAGCTTCCATTTCTTGAATTTCTCAAACTCTTACTAAATTCAACTCCGGCGGTGGAACCCTTGTAATCTTCAACATATTTCGTTAATTAATTCTTATATACATATATATAAAGAAATCTGTTTTCTACTGCCGAAAGTTTCTTCTTCTCATCGGAGTAGATATGCCGAGCTTAATTGTCAAAGTTTACAGCTTACTCTTCAAGTATAACCTTAATCGCCGATTGCAATCACTAATCCAATCCCCAATTTCATACCCTTTTAACGGTGTCGTCTCACGCGCCGATGAATCGATTATCACTTCTAACCCTAGTTTCTCTACCGACGGTGTTGCAACTAAGGACCTGCATATTGATTCTTTGACTTGTCTATCTCTCAGGATTTACCTCCCTCAATCTGCACTTATTTCGTTGAGAAATTTGGAATCTGGTGAAGGGGTTTATGGGGGTTATGTACCGGGAAAAAATGGGAAAAATTGTAAGAAATTGCCGGTGATTTTGCAGTTTCATGGTGGTGCTTGGGTGACTGGGGGTATTGATACGGTTTCCAATGATGTTTTTTGTAGGAAATTGGCGAAATCTTGTGATGCTATTGTGATTGCTGTTGGGTATAGATTGGCACCGGAGAGTAGGTTTCCGGCTGCGTTTGAAGATGGGGTTGCGGCGATTAAGTGGTTAGGGAAGCAAGCTAATTTGGCGGAATGTAGTAGGTCAAGTTTGGATAAGAGGATTGTTAATGGAGAGAAGCATAGGGGAAGGCAAATTGTGGATGGATTTGGGGCTTCTATGGTTGAGCCTTGGTTAGAAGCTCATCTAGATCCTTCAAGGTATAATTTTCTGTTACTAATTCCTTCTGTTGTATAATATTGATGTTCTTGCCTTAGTAAATCACTTCTAGTAGTTTTGATTTCTTCGTTTATCTTGTTTGATTTTGTACTTTCGTTGTTCGTTTTTGTTCTTGTTCGGTGCTGTTAACTATGTCAAAGAAAGAAATTGTGATCTTACACATGTCACAGGGTATTTCATTAAAGGTAAATTGAGAAGGTTAGAGCTAGAGGCTTCAAATATAGAAATGTGTTTGTCTGTTTCGAACAAACTAAAAGTGTCATATAAGATAGAGCGGAGACCCTGGGTGGCCCAGTGGTTTGAGATTGGGACTTCCATGTTGGAGGTTTCAAGTTCGAAGCCCCTTGCCAACGAAAGCAAGGGGTTTGCCTTCGGGGTCGAGCTCCAAGCCTGGTGCGGGTTACCTCTCCTATGTGATTTGCGAGCTAATAGCATAGGAGTGGGAGGTTTATCCTGTGTGCACCCAAAGGGTAGCGGTTGTGGGTTTCCCTTGTCATTAAAAAAGAAAAGATAGAGCTGAGGGGAGTACCAGCTAAGTTAAGTAATTTCAGCTTCTATTTTGGATATAGTGGTACTTGTTTGAGGAATAGTTTCCTTAATATGGATTACATCATCTGCTAGGATTATGCAAAAAAAATAACATCTAATTAGGCCTGCCCCGACTATTGAATGATGTTTACGTTTGATTTCCTGAGCTGTAAGCTAAACAGATATGACCGTGTGATGGTGTTTTAAGTCTCGAGACCTGGGAAACAGGGAGTTTTGAGAAGCCAAATTAGAGTTTTAGTGACTTAGTGTGATAAATTCAGTTTGGAAGACGAGACTCTAGTATGAAATCATAACTAAGATATATGATCCTCCTCAAAAACCTGCCTCTCTTTTTGAATATTGTCTGTATATTAGTTGATATTTAGAAGCGTAAATGAACCAAATTACTTTCCTTTCACACCTATACATTTCAATTTATTAAATAGCTTATGACAGATTGAAAAGATCATATGACTTGAGGTGAAATATACTAGAAAGTGCTTGTAACTTTGGTTCAATCTGATTTTATAGGTGTGTTCTTCTTGGAGTAAGCTGCGGAGCCAACATTGCTAATTATGTTGCTCGATATGCTGTTGAGGCAGGGAAACTTTTGGATCCTATAAAAGTTGTGGCTCAAATTCTTATGTACCCTTTCTTCATTGGAAATATTCCTACGCATTCAGAGATGAAACTGGCAAACTCTTACCTCTACGACAAGGCTACATGCATTCTTGCTTGGAAAATTTTCCTCCCAGAGACGGATTTCAATCTGGACCACCTAGCTGCTAATCCCCTTAAACCAGGAAACGAGAAACCCTTGGACTTGAAGCATATGCCACCCACGCTTACAGTGGTCGCTCAGTATGATTGGATGCGAGACAGGGCTATTGCTTATTCAGAAGAACTTCGAAGAGTGAATGTCGATGCCCCTCTTCTTGATTACAAGGATGCTGTGCATGACTTTGCTACCCTCTACGTGCTTCAGAAAACGCCTAAAGCTCAGGCTTGCTTAGAGGACATCTCGATTTGGGTCAAAAAGTATATATCCCTCAGAGGCAATGAATTTTCATACTGAGTGAAGAATCAGAAAGGAGACGGCACAGGTTCCTGCTCTTAGGGTATCTGCCCTACCTCCTTTCATTACATATTTAGTTTCAAAGTGAGATTTTTGTTTCAATTGTTGTCCCTGGTTAAATTGTTTCATTTATTAGTTCATGATCATTCTTTTATATACAAAATATGTAGACTGTAGAGATGTACATAGCTTAAGACTTCAGAGGAAACACTGAAATCTAATGTAAATTTGGAAAAATTGCTCTTTAATATAAAGAGTTTCCCTTTTTGGTTTCAGCTGCCTTGGAAACCATTTGATGAGAGGATCTAACTTATATCCATTGCTAGTGTAAAAAATGAAATGTTTACACCAATCAATGTATTTAAGGTGTGCCTTACTTTCGAAGTTAGGGTAGTCCCGCAGCATAAAGTCTAGAGAGGGTAGAATGTATGCCGATTATAGTTTTACCTCTGAGGTTAGGTGGAGAGGTTGTATCAGATATACCCCTCTCAATTTATGGCAAATATAGTTTAGAAAAAAACGTAATGAAAGTAGAAGAGATAATAGATAATAACAAAAACAACAAATAATAGTAGAAAACTACTAAAATAATAATTATATAATGGAACTACACGAAGCAATAGATAGTAATATAAATCGAAGAATAAGGAACTCCAAGAGTAGTACCACGACTACTAGCAAGGACAACAAGATAATACACTCTAACCTAACTAGCCTTCTAGGGTTGTACCCTAATTCGTCGTCTCCTCCACACCTTTCTATCTAAGGTCATATTCTCGGTAAGTTGTAACTGCGTCATGTCCTATCTAATCAGTTCTCCCCAATACTTCTTCAGTCTACCTCTGCCTCTTCTAAATTCATCCATACTGGGGCATCCTTTGTGACTTCATCACATTCCTAAATCATATCGAGCTCGCTTCCCGCATCTCATCTTTCGCTCCAAATCACTTTCACCTTGTCTCGGATATCCTAATATTTAATATCTTGAATGAGATATTATGTCATTAATGCAGATAAGAGTGACATTACGTTGGTTAATCTGAAAAGATAGTAGTTTACTATAGAAATCTTCCAGCCAGATCAAGGAACAAAGATTGACATTTTCTAATTTGAATATTCTACTATGTGAAAATTCTTAAATTTCATTATGTGGTCAAACAGAAACTGCTGAGATTAGTCAGCTCAAATTTGCTAAAAAATAATATATGATGTGTGTAAAGTATTCATCAACAAAGAGGAAAAGTAACTTTTGTTGTTTGATACGTTATGTTCTTTGCAGTTGCGGCCTTAGTTTGCAGAAGAATGGTTCAAATTATTTATCTTCTAGAAAAATAACTACTGGCATAGCTATATATAGCTCAGAGTAGTCGGTCGATCATTTTTCTTTAAAATTTTTTACTAAATAGATAAAAAATTATACAAAATATTATTTTTGATTCACATATTTTGAACCTTAAACACTCTTAATGAATTTTTTGGCGGTTAAAAGATGATAGCAGAATATTATAGTACAATTTCATCCCTGTTGTCAAGTGTGTGTTTGAACAGATATTGACTTATTCATGGGACACGTTCAAATGTCTTAAAGTCGTCTGCTCCTATTGATTTCGCTGGTTTTATTTTTTTTATTATTTTCCTTTTTTTTTCAAATTATAACTAATTTCCAAATAGGAAAACATACCGTAGAGTCGATGACACATAAATTTTATTGGATTAAATTCATATAAAATTTAGATAAATTTATATTTATTTGAGTTGAGTGATTCTTTTTAGTCTTACAAATAAATATGTTTATTTAATTAAATTCAGTTTCTAAGATTTATTTTACTTTAAAGTCCGAACTTATGTCACATGTTAAAGTGACTTGACATTCATACCAAATTCAAAACCAACAAAATGATACCATGCGTCCAAATGATGTGACAATCTCAGTCAAATTCAAGAACTAATAAAAATAGTCGAGAAATAGTATATTTTGACCAATCACAATTAATCTTATCATATGATATTATTGATGAGTTTGATGATTTACATAGTTCAAACAAAAGTGACGAGAGAGGTAATTTATACTTTGACCCTACAATTATAAATAGAAGGGTACGTAATTTTCTGAGGACATTTTGCAAGTATTGAACAAAACATCAACGTCGACTATATAATTCTTCAAATGATTGATATCAACTCGAACAACGGAATATTTCGACATTTATGAAGATTGAACGTATTTCTAAAAGGTTCAAATCATTCACAATTCAAAACCACAATATTGAAAGTTACACGAAGAATCTTGAAATAAAAATTAAGAAAACAATAGAACTATGCTAGACAATATTCTTCTCTAAATTTTATTTTATTTTTTGTTTATTTTGATTCAAACTAATTGGAACATCTCTTTTACAATATTCAGTGAAAAAAGGTTTAATTCTTCGAGATACCTACCTCATTTTATATTTTTATATCATTCTAATCAAAAGTATTTTAAAGATGAACGTAAAAATTTATTTGAAAATATGAGACATAAGTCCCACAAACTTATGACGTGTCTCAAACATTCATGCAACAATGTGACTTAAGAAAGTAAACACAAACAAAATTTGTATTCATTGAAATAGAAGTTACATTGATTCTAAAAAAGTTCTTTGGGAGGTAGCCTTTTCTTGTACACACTTCATCATTTTTACTAATCACAACCTTATCAGAAATAGGAATACTTGTAACTTAGAGTTTTATAAAAATATCACATTGCTTCCTTTTGAAAGAAAATTGACAAAATAGTCAATTTTATTCTATAGTTAAATTACTAACCAAAATATTAATACATTTGTATTTTGTTTCGATATCAATTTCATATGTTTATTTTAGAGAAAACAATTCTTTTGGTTCAAAAGAATTACAAAATGACCAAATTTTCTTCTTCTTTTTTTTTTTTTTTTTTTGTAAAAGTGACCAGTTTTATACTTGTGAAAAAAACAAAAACACACAACCTCTTTGTTTTCTGCTTAAAACGATCAGAAATTAAAATATAAAAAAAAGACTTTGAAATATTTTTTTTCTTTTTAGCAAAACATGAGTTTAATTATCAACTTTACAGTGAGATAAACTTAAACTAAACACCTCATTAATAATAATAAACACACGACATAATAATAAAACATAATAATATCAAATATCACAATAGACTTGGCTAAATCAAACAAACTTAAAGATGAAATTCTTTTTTTTCTTTCTAATTCTAAAAAAAATTCTATCTTTTTTTTTATAAAACGTTAGTACTCTTTCCTCTTTTGTCTAGTTTTTCTTACTCTTCCTCTTTTTCAAATGATCTTGCTCTTTCTCTTTTTCAAATGAAAGAAGAATGAAGTTTAAATAGTCGTAGAATATGAAATATTTCATTCTTCTTGATAACGTATGAATCAATACATGATGAGACTCTTTATCTTCCCCAATGAAATTCTTTCTTTTTTTTTCTTTTCTTTTCCCTTTTTTTTTTCAAAGAAGGATTAATTAGAAAAAGAATGTATTTCTCTTGTAGATGGTTCATTTCTTTTATTCATTGATTGAATAATAACTAAATTGATCATCTAACATTTAAAATGAGTCCAATAGGGTAGAGCCAAGATCAAGACCAAGATTCAAAAGATGAACCAACCTACTAACACAAAATTCATACATCTAACCTATCTTGAAGATCAAACACAATAAATCAAAACAAAAATAAAAATAAATAAAATTCAAGCAAAACTCTAGATGATAAAATTTAAAGAACACCAACAAAATAATACATACTTCGACTAAAATGACTCATACGGTTTAAAAGATTGTGATAGAGGCGGATTCAAATAGAGAGTGAGAGAGGGAAAGGATTCACATAGATTTTCGAGTGAATGGGGTCATCGAAAAACTTCATTAAACTTTTTTCATTATTAACAGATAGCCTTGAAGATCTCTACACATATTATAAAAAGGGTACAAAATGGGAATGACAGAAACTTCATAAATCTAAGGAAAAAGTGATGATTTGTGTTCGATTTTCTTAGATCTACGAAGTTTGGCTATGAATTGGCTTGTGGATTTGGGTGGAAGGAAGAAGTGAAAAAACTTTGGAGAGATTTTATGGCAACAGAGTGTCCGGCCAGCGGTAGCAAGCCGACGACGATGGTGGTAGGTAGAAGGAAAGGGGAGAAAAAAATAAACACAAAAATAGGATCAAATTTTTGATTTTTTGGAAGTCTTTGTATTTTTTGAAAGGATGACATAAGAGTCATTGGTCAAAATGTTATGAATGGCTGAAATTCAATCTTCACCATCATCATTTGATCAGGTTTAAAATTGATTGAACTATCATATTTGTTTTGAATCAGCTCAATTCAATCAAATAATACCTAAATGAAGTCATGTATAGAGTAATTAAATTACAAATTAAAGACTTACGAAAGTCCTATTAGAAATGTTTTAAACATATAGATGTGTACCTAAATCGGAAACAAAATTGATTAACTTTTAACAAAAAAAGAAGAAGATAATTTCGACCTAAATAAATCTCAATTGGTTAGAGACTTGTGTTGATAATGTGTTATAAAATGAGAAGTATATAAAAACGTTAAGTCATCCACAACCACTGAAAGTTGTCCGGATATGTCATTTAGACACTTCAATTATGATTTGTACTTATTGAATACCTTATTTGTTCAAGTAATTCCCATAAACACAAAATGTTGACATGACAAAAAAGTATGTTTCACCCTCTTTAAGCTCATTAAACAAGTTTCAAATAATATTTTTTCTCTTTTTTTTTAAAAAAATTTCAACTTGTATAACTATTGTTTTGAAAAAATAATTAACAAAGAAAAAAAGGAGGAAAGATCGGTCTTCTTCCCAATACAATCAACTTGTTGATAAAAATCGTCATCTTTATTCAACATTATTTATTGCACGCCCGTCCACCTCTCTCTCTCTTTTCTCCGATTCTCTCCCATTCTTCTATTTCTTTTTTATCCTTTCATTTTTATAATTATTACATATATCTAAGTCTCAAATTTTCCAGTATAACTCCATTATTTTAAAGAAAGTATTCGAATCATTTTTTTTTTGGATAAAATACGTTATTATTTTTCATATAATTATGAAAAATGGTTAGTAATGGAAAGAAAATAAAGGTAATTGATGAAAAATTTTGATGTTATATTCGATTAAGAGATGAATGAATTTTTAGCTTGAGTGTGCAACTATATCATACTACCCATGCTGAAGAAGTAATGTTCAATGAAGAATAATTAAAAAGGTGAAGACAATGATTTGTTATGTCGTCGGTGAAAGTAATACACGCTTTGACAAAGAGGAGTTGTGGCGTGGGTGTGAGTGAGGTTTTAAAAAAAAAATTAGTTAGATAAATAGATTAAAATTATTAATTTTTAGAATTTCATTTTTAAAATAATTTTTTGAATTCAAATGTTACATGTATCATTTAAGTCATTCACTTGGGCTTAAGTCAATTATTTTCTTAGTTATTTGACTTATACTTATTGCTTATTGCTTATTTGTGATTTATTTGTTTAACTCTAATCCTTTATTTAATTTGGTTTAATTTAATTAAATTCTCCAAAAAATGAGTTATATACTTTATGTTAGTTTATTTTAATACAATTTCACATTTTTTATTTCTTATACTTTATTTGATAATCTTTTTGTCAAAACTTTTATTTATTCATCAATTCATGATTTAAGTGACCAAATTGATTTAAACTATTATCTGTAAAGTGATTTAAATAAATTTTTACATAATATATATTTTTTTTAAAAAAAAATAATTTCTATCTCGTCTTTAAAATGTTAATCTTAAGGTCATTTTTTTTAGTGTTAATTTTAAACTTTTTTTTTAGAAGTTTTTGATCACTTTCATATAATTAAATTAGTTTCATTTTCCTATAACCCCCTCCCACCCCCCTACCCCCACTAATTTTTTTTTCTTTTTTACACTTAATTATTTTTTCTTCAAGTTAGTCAAATATTTATCCTAAGTCGTAGAATAACTGCAAGTTAGACACTTTAAGTGCTAATAATACCTTCTTAAAGTAGTAATAAGAATCTCTTACCTATTTTCTCTAAACTTTTAAAGACTTAGACCTCATTTGTTTCTATTAAGATTAAGAGGTCTGGATCTGAATACACATCTGAATATTAAGATTTGCATTAAGATTCAAGTGTTTTGATCTGAATACACATCTGAATATTAAGACGTGATCTCTAAATCTGAGCACTAAATAATAAATGTTGTTAGTTTTCAATATCTGAATGTGCATGTGAAATTAACATTAAATTAATAAAATATCATAAAAATTTCATTCTAACAAAATATATCACTTTTGATAAAAAAAAAAAAGTTCTAAAATTTTTAATAATCATGATTTGGAGTACAATTTTTTTCATTTAAAACCCTTGATAAACACTAATACACCAACAGTGTTCTTGACACAATCATTAATATAAAAAACTTGAAAGGATTTATGAAAATTTACCAATTCAAGAGGAAAATGGTGTTTGATTGAGAAAAGCGAGAAATAAAGTTTTTAGTTATGAGATAATAAAGTATGCTTAAAGCAGAGAAGCGATTATTTGATTGCTTATTAAATGAGTTTGAATGTTGTTAAGAGTCTCCTACAGATCTGATTCATTCAGACTTGTTCAGAGCCATTAAGAGGTTTTTCAAAAAATAAAACAAATGAACTTAATGGGCTGAATTTGAATAATTCAGATTTAAACCTAAAATCAAACGTACTTAATTGGCTGAATCTTAATAATTAAGATTCAGACCTCCATTAAGTGCCAAAAAAAATGAGGCACTAATCTGTTAGAGTCTTTTTAAATCAAGTTTTCTTAATTTCTTTTTAAAAAAATTAAGTGGCTACTCTTTTCCAAGTATTTTTCTTAAAATGTTTTTATACTTAGAATATTTTAGAAGTGATTTTTCTAAAGATAGCAAAATTACGGCATAACAAAGAGAATCACTAGAGGTATACATTTGCACACAATTAAATATGTAAAAAATTCATATTTTTCATTGGATTTTACTCAAGATTTTGAAGCAATTGCGGGTTTTACTGTCAAATCTAAAAAAGAAAATAACAAAAAAAAATCTTCTAGTAAAATTGACTAAAAAACGAGTGGAGAAGATGATTATGTTGCAATGGACAAGGAGGAAGCCAAAGATTTTGAGGTATTATCCTATTTTCAATTTTTTTCTTCGATTTTTATATGAGCAATTTAATTGTATATCAAAAAATAGATGTCATTATTAAGTATCAGTAAATGTATAAATAATCAAATGTGTTAGTTGTAATGTTGTAGATATACAAATCGAACTGAGTTAGTTATACAAATACAATTATTTGCTTGATTTGTATTTCGAAGGAAAAGATTCAATTACCAAGCTACAATTGGTTAAAAGTTTTATCACAAGGTATGTAACGACAACGACGAAGATGCAATCAAATTTAAAAGAAGTTTTTTATAAGTTATTGAAAATTAGTCAGTTATACATTTTTATTAATTTAAAATACATAACGAGTTATATAAAATTTATATAATATAGAGTTCACACCATAACTTATACAAGCTGCTATAACTAATTAAAAATTACTCAATTATATACATTTGTTGACTTAAACTATAAAATGAATTAATTGTATAGAATTTGAACAATGTGTACTACATGCATTAACATATACAAACTGCTATATCGCTAATTATTCAATTATACACATTTGTAGACTTAAATATATAATGACTTGTATAAAATTTAAATAATTATGATTCACGTCTTAGCATATATAAACTGTAATAACTAATCACAAATTTCCTAATTATACAAATTTATTCACTTAGGATTCATTTGATAGACGGTGTTAGATTGAATAATGCATGAATTAAAATTTAATTCAACTATACATTGTTTGGTTACTTCATATAATTTAATCCATGGATTGCTTATCCATCATACATGGTTTTATCTTATCCCTAGAAAATGGAGGAATAATTAGTCCATGATTTGTTAAACTTTGGATAAGACTCCTAAATGACTAAAACTAACCCCTTATTCCTTTTTCTAAATTTCTTTTGTATTTAATTTCCTTTTTATTTATACTGGAATGGTTATAAATATTTTTTTAATACCCCAAATCCTCTCAGTGTAATTTAATGATTTCACTAAATATTTTCTCTTTTTTATTCTAGATAGTTTGTCGATTATTATCTTGAACTATTTTATTTATTTATTTTTAAAAATAAGCTTTAGGTATTGAACAATTTGAAAAGTCTTAAGTCTATGTTTAGTTAAAGATATATACTTGACCAACAAAAAATTAGAAACACATTGTGTCCTCAATGATCTTAGTGGTACATCACACCTTAAAATTAATAACAATTACATATATATATATATATATATATATATATATATATATATATATATATATATATATTCATTTATTTATTTAACTAATTAAATGAAATAGATCTTTCAAAAAATTTATCCAATCCGGTGGCTATTTATCTTGATCCAATTATATGAAATAACACTCATAATAAGACAAGGGTATAATAGGAAAGAATTTTTTTGTATAGTTTAAATCAAACACAAAATGAAGTGGAAGGTAGTGAACCAAACAAAAAATAATTTCTGCATTACTAATCCCGATATTACTAATCTCTGCGTTCCTTGCAATATCAATGTTTATACCAAACGACCCCTTAAAATACATAACGAATTGTTTAAAATTTAGGGAAAATACCCAAGTACCCCCTCAACCTATGCCCGAAATCCCACAGACACACTTATACTATACTAAGGTCCTATAATCCCCCTGAACTTATTTTATATGTAATTTTCTACCCCTTTTGAGCCTACATGACACTAGTTCGAAAAAAAAGTCAACCATCGTTGGACCCACAAGATAGTGCCACGTAAGCTAAAAAGGGGTAAAAAATTATTAATAAAATAAGTTCAGGGGGGTAATAGGACCTTAGTATAGTATAAGTGTGTCTCTGAGATTTCGGGCATAGGTTGAGGGGGTACTTGGGCATTATCCCTAAAATTTATATAAGTTATAAAGAATTTCTCAAATATACAAATTTACATAAATTATAAACGTGTTCATTTGTATAAACAAATTTGTATAAACGTTCTAATCTATACAAATTTATTGACTTAAATTTCATAACGATTTTTATAAAATCACTAGAATACATAATTTTTTATATAAACATTACAATAGTATAAAGTCTGTATGATGTATAATATACGTCTTTGTCACGATCCAAAACGAGCCGCGAGTGGCACCCACACTTATCCTCCTATGTGAGCGAACCAACAAATCTAAACCCCAACAGTTCAACCATAATGAAACAAATATAATGCGGAAGACTCAAAATCTTATTAATATAACCAGTAAATAAGCTTCTAAAATTTATCAACTATCATTCCCCAAAATCTGGAAGTCATCACACCAAGAACATCTATTCTCAAGTTTCTAAATCTAAGAGTAATTAAGAAGCTAAAGTAAGTAAAACAGATGGTCCATGTCTGAACTTCAAGACATGAAGACATTAAGGAGAGAATCCAGTCCGAGCTAGGAACAGTAGCTCACCCTGAATTCTGATATGCTGGAGACTGGCTAGAGTTGCGGACGAGTCGAAGTCGATGGCACGTTTGCTGCACTCCACAAATAACAAAGAGAAAAATAGAAGTAGGGGTCAGTACAAGGAACACGTACTGAGTAGGTATCATCGGCCAACTCAAAATAGAAAGCAATATATATCGAATAATAATATAAAATCAACTACAACACTTAACTGGTGACAACAACAAGTACAAGTATCATTGGCAACAACACCAAGCACACCTATGACGACTCAAGCCTCCACATCATACTCATTTGGGAAAATAGGTTCTTCGAATTTGAGTATATTAACACATTTCAAGCTTGCTTCTCTTTATTATTATCGTGTCGGAACGTGACACTCCGATCCCCTAATTCTACGTGTCGGAACATGACACCCGATCCCTTAATACTACGTGTCGGAACGTGACACCCGATCTACTAATCTCATTGCTTTAGTTCATCAAGCCTCTTTTATGTCAAAGCATCATCTTAATAGAGAGGGATAGGATTTAGGATTCCACAATCATAACATACAAACATACAATCGATCATATAGAAGACTTTACAGTACTACCCAATACATATCAATCGCTATTTAGAGTTTACTATGAAATAGTATAAACCATAACCTACCTCCACCGAAGAATCGTGATCAAGTAAGCCACTTCCCAATGCCTTTTTGCTTTCCTCTTCGTTTCTCCCTCTCTCGCTCGTTCATTCCTTCTCTTCTTTTTATTTTTCTTTTGCAGATTCTTTTCTTTTTACCCTAATTATCATATAATTCATTATGATAAAAGTAACCCATTATTTATTTCAAGCTTACCTCCTTTAACCCCCAAGTAAATAAGTTATTAAACTTACCCACTAATTTCATACAGTTTGTCATAAGTAGTCCAGAATACCCCTTAAAACTTTTAGCAGAAATCCGACCCAGTCGAGGTTGTGCCGCTCGTGACGGCCCATCGTACCTGCGACGGTCTGTCCTGCAGGTCCGTCACAAAGTTCAGAGAGTCGAATTCAGTAAGGATGTTTTTGACGATCCGTCGTGTCTACGACGGTTCGTGCTGCAATTCCGTCGCGAAGTTCAGAGAGTTGATCCCATAACCTACAGGAAAAATTACACAAGTGTGGGACGACGGAGTCCATGATGGTCTGTCATGACCATGACAGTCCGTCGCGTGATCTGTCGACCCAGTCAGTTTTTTTTATCACAAATGATTCTACTGCTCGAAACGACTAAACAGGTCATTACAATAGATACCAATTTACCCATTGTTCGTCCTCGAACGATCACAAGAAGAAAAACAAGGGCGAGAAAAAGTACCTGAATCTGTAAAAAGGTGTGGATATCTTTCTTGCATATCAGCCTCCTTCTCCCAAGTGGACTTTTCAACTGACCGATTCTTTCACTGAACTTTGATGGATGCAATCTCCCTTGATCTCAACTTGCGGACTTCTCTATCTAAAATGGCAACAGGCTCCTCCTCATAAGACAAATTCTCATCAAGAAGAACTGAATCTCAACGAATAATGTAGTTTCCATCTCCATGGTATCTTTTCAGCATAGACACATGAAATACAGGGTGCAATCCTGAGAGTCCTAGAGGCAATGCCGATTCATAAGCCACCTCCCCCACGCGCTTCAGAACTTCAAATGGACCAATGTACCTCGGACTAAGCTTACCTCGCTTACCAAACTGCACCACCCCTTTCATGGGCGAAACCTTCAGCAAGACTTGCTCACCCTCCATAAAATCCAAGTCCCTAACCTTTCGATCTGCATATTCTTTCTGCCTATTCTGAGCGACTAGAAGCTTTTCCTGAATGCATTTCACTTTATCTAACGATTCCCTCAGAAGGTCAGTACCCCAAGGTCTAACTTCAAATGCATCAAACCACCCAATGGGAGACCTACATCTTCTCCCATACAATGCCTCGAATGGGGCCATATCAATACTTGAGTGATAGCTATTATTGTATGAAAACTCCGCTAAGGGTAAGAAGTTATCCCAATGACCACCAAACTCTATCACACATGCACGAAGCATATCCTCCAAAACCTGAATCGTTCGCTCAAACTGACCATCGGTCTGAGGGTGAAATGCAGTACTAAGATTCAACCTAGTACCTAATTCAGCATACAATGTTCTCCAGAACTTAGAAGTAAATTGTGTACCTCTATCGGATATGATGGAAAGTGGAACTCCATGCAATCGAACAATTTCTGAGATATAGAGTTTGGCTAACTTCTCTTCATTGTAAGTCACCTTAACTGGAATGAAGTGAGCAGATTTAGTTAATCTGTCAACAATTACACAAATGGAGTCATACTTACCCAATGTCTTTGGAAGACCAACTACAAAATCCATTGCAATTCTCTCCCACTTCCATTCAGTAATGGGCATTCTCTGAAGTGTTCCTCCGGGCCTCTGGTGTTCATATTTTACCTGTTGACAGTTCGAGCATTGGGCCACAAAATCAACAATGTCGCGCTTCATCCTACTCCACCAGAAATGTTGCTTTAGGTCACGATACATCTTGGTTGCACCAGGATGTATAGAATACCTTGAACTATGAGCCTCTGTAAGAATAGTGTGAATCAAATCATCCACGCGGGGCACACATACCTTTCCCTTAATTCTCAAAATGCCTTCTTCATCAATTTTTGCTTCTTTAGCCTCTCCTCGCAATACCATATCTCGAATTCGGATCAATTTTTCATCAGTGAACTGTTTTCCCTTAATCTTGTCAAGAAAGGAAGATCTTGCCTCCACACAGGCCAAAAATCCTCCCTTTTCCAGTACTTCCAACCTCATAAAGTCATTAGCCAGAGTCTGAACCTCTCTAGCCAATGGGCGTCTAGAAACCTGCAAGTGAGCTAGGCTTCCCATGTTCCCTGCCTTTCTACTTAAAACATCTGCCACAACATTAGCTTTTCCTGGGTGATACAAGATAGTAATATCATAGTCCTTCAGTAGTTCCATCCACCTTCTCTGTCTCAAATTCAAATCTTTCTGAGTAAAGACATACTGTAAACTGCGATGATCTGTATAGACTTCACACTTAACCCCATATAGATAATGTCTCCATTGCTTTAATGCAAACACAACTGCAGCCAACTCCAAATCATGGGTCGGATAGTTACGTTCATGCACCTTTAATTGCCTCGAAGCATAAGCAATTACATTCCTCTCCTGCATTAGCACTGTACCCAAACTAGAATAAGATGCATCACAGTAAACAATGAAGTTCTGACCTTCCCCTGACAAGGTAAGAATTGGTGCAATAGTCAACAAGGTCTTGAGGTTCTGGAAGCTTTCTTCACATTCGTCCGACCATACAAATGGAACATTCTGCTTTGTCAAATTTGTCAATTGGGAAGCAACAGAAGAAAATCCCTTGACAAATCGACGGTAGTATCTAGCTAAACCCACAAAGCTCCTTACTTCTGTAACATTAGTAGGACTTACCCAACTCTTCACTGCTTCAATCTTAGAAGGATCCACCATCACTCCATCCTTAGAAACTACGTGCCCCAAGAAGGACACTGAATCTAGCCAAAACTCACACTTGGAGAATTTGACATAAAGCTTTTTCTCTCTCAACACTTCCAATACCATTCTCAAATGCTCCTCATGTTCTTTCCTGCTCTTTGAGTATATCAGTATATCATCAATGAATACAATGACAAAGAGATCCAGATATGGCTTAAAAATCCCGTTCATCGGGCTCATGAACGCAGCAGGGGCATTCGTAAGCCCAAAAGGCATTACTAAGAATTCATAATGCCCATACCTGGTTCGAAAAGCAGTCTTTGGCACATCTGCTGTCCGTATTTTCAATTGATGATAACCAGATCTCAAATCAATTTTTGAGAAGGTACAAGCGCCTTGTAACCGATCGAACAAATCATCAATGCGAGGAAGAGGATACTTGTTCTTAATAGTTATCTTATTCAGTTGTTTGTAGTCTATGCACATCCGAAAACTTCCATCCTTCTTCTTCACAAATAAAACCGGAGCACCCCAAGGGGATGCACTTGGCCTAATAAAGCCTTTACCTAAAAACTCCTGAAGTTGGGCCTACTCCCTTAACTCAGCTGGAGCCATTCTATAAGGGGGTATGGAAATGGGGCGAGTACCAGGCTCCAGATCGATACAAAAATCAATGTCCCTATCCGGTGGCATACCAGGAAGGTCTGAAGGACAAACATCCAGAAACTCGCGGACTATCGAAATAGACTCGATCGAAGGTACTTGAAAAGTATCATCCCTGAGATGTGCCAAGAAAGCTAAACAACCCTTACTAACCATTCTCTTGGCACGAAGAAAGGAGATAATACGAACTGGGGTGGAAGTATAGTCACCCTCCCACACTAGCGGATCTGTCCCAGGCTTGGCCAATGTCACAGTTTTCGCATTACAATCTAAGATTGCAAAATTTAGAGAAGCTAATTCATACCCAGAATTACGTCGAAATCAACCATCTCTAGAATAATCAAGTCTACATGAGTATTGCTCCCCACAAAAGTCACAAGGCAAGACCTATACACCTCTCAACTATCACAGACTCACCCACGGGAGTAGAGACACGAATAGGCATGTCAAGCAAATCACAATGTAAATCAAGACCAGTAGCAAATGAGGAAGATACATATGAAAATGTGGATCCAGGATCAAATAATACAGAAGCCATGCAATCACAAACCAAAAGATTACCTGTGATAACATCATCAGATGTATCTGCTTCAGATCTCCCGGGGAAAGCATAACAATAGGCCCTATCACCTGTCTGTCCGTTGCCCCTACCATATTGTGCTGCAGTAGTTCCAACTTGTCCGCCACCTCGGTTGATTTGGTGACCACCATTACCTTGACCAACGCGTCCTCCAGAATGGAGGCCTCTCCCATGACCACCTCTACCTCTAATCATTGGGGGTCTGTAACTCTGTTTTGGACAATTCCTCCTAATATGTCCAGTCTCTCCAAATCCATAAAAATCTATGGAGTCTAGCATAGGTCTCTATGAGAATGACGAAGTCTGGGGATAACCTCCAAACTTAGAGAAATGTTGACTAGTCTGTGATGGACCCCCAGCTACAGCCTGTAGTGAAGACTGAATAGGTCGGGCTGGGTAACCTCCTGAACTCTGCCCTCTGGAGTAAGAACCACTAAACTCACCTCCCGTGCAGAACTTCTTAGAGGTCGACACCATGGTGAAGTTATCTGGCTTCACCCCCTCCACCTCTATCACAAAGTCAACCACTTCCTGAAAGGATTTTGCTGCAACAGCTACCTGTAAGGCTGGGATCTGCAAATCTGACCTCAATCTTTTCACAAAACGGCGAATCCGCTCTTGTGGACTGAAACAAAGTTGGGTGGCATACCTGGATAGTGCACGAAATTTAGCCTCATAAGCAGTAACAGACATCTTGCCTTGCTCTAGACTCAGGAACTCATCTCTCCTCCTATCCCTCAACGTCCGGGGTATATACTTTTCCATAAATAAGCTAGAGAATGATGCCCAAGACATAGGTGGTGCCTGTGCTGGTTGACACTCAACATACGACCGCCACCACATTTTGACATTTCCCTGAAACTGATAGGTCACAAACTCAACCCCGAATCGTTTTACTATGTCCATCTTATGTAGCAGCTCATGACAATCAACCAGAATATCATAGGCATCCTCAGATTCAGCACCCTTGAAGACTGGAGGTTTCAACTTCAAGAATTTAGTGAAAAGTTCATGCTGATCACTCGTCATTATAGGCCCTGTAGTTAACCGAGGAAACGTGACTACTTCCAATGAGGCATCCATGTAGGGAGCCATAGCAGCTGCATGTTGTACCCCCGGAGCCTGAGGTGTTGGTGCAGAAAACATTGGAGGTGTCAGGCCCTGATCAGATAACCCGCTAAGATAAGTAAGAACCTGGTTAATCATCTCTGGGGTAGGTTGGGGTGGTAATTCCTCATTCTGCACTTGCTCATTTTCCCCTTCCTCACCCTCTCTTACTACCTCCTCAGTCGGTGGGGGAGTCACCGCCCTAGTACTAGCTGGGCCAGGTGTTTGTCCTCTTTCTCTAGAGGACGTCCTCCCGCGACCTCTACCACGGCCTCTTGCCACTGCTCCTCTTCGAGCTACAGCCCCAATGGCTGGCTCAGACAAACCCTGTCTTGCTGGTGTTGGTGTTGGCACAGCCGTTGCTCTAGTTATAGCCATCGGCAAAATAGAGTGAGGATGTCAGATACCAATTTGTATCACCTAGATACCAATTGGATCCAAGTAATAGCACGAAAGGAAAAAAGAGTGGAATTTTTCCTAAAGTCCTATAGCCTTTCAAAGAAAAGTAAGGGCGTCCCCCTACCGTTCCTCAAGACTCTACTAGACTCGTTCTTGTGTGATGAGACCAACGAACCTAATGCTCTGGTACCAAGTTTGTCACGACCCAAAACGAGCCGCGAGTGGCACCCACACTTATCCTCCTATGTGAGCGAACCAACAAATCTAAACCCCAACAGTTCAACCATAATGAAACAAATATAATGCGGAAGACTCAAAATCTTATTAATATAACCAGTAAATAAGCTTCTAAAATTTATCAACTATCATTCCCCGAAATCTGGAAGTCATCACACCAAGAATATCTATTCTCAAGTTTCTAAATCTAAGAGTAATTAAGAAGTTAAAGTAAGTAAAACAGATGGTCCATGTCAGAACTTCAAGACATGAAGACATTAAGGAGAGAATCCAGTCCGAGCTAGGAACACTAGCTCACCCTGAATTCTGATATGCTGGAGACTGGCTAGAGTTGCAGACGAGTCGAAGTCGATGGCATGTTTGCTGCACTCCACAAATAACAAAGAGAAAAATAGAAGTAGGGGTCAGTACAAGGAACACGTACTGAGTAAGTATCATCGGCCAACTCAAAATAGAAAGCAATATATATCGAATAATAAAATAAAATCAACTACAACACTTAACTGGTGACAACAACAAGTACAAGGATCATTGGCAACAACACCAAGCACACCTATGAGGACTCAAGCCTCCACACCATACTCATTTGGGAAAATAGGTTCTTCGAATTTGAGTATATTAACACATTTCAAGCTTACTTCTCTTTATTATTATCGTGTCGGAACGTGACACTCCGATCCCCTAATTCTACGTGTCAGAACGTGACACCTGATTCCTTAATACTACGTGTCGGAACGTGACACCCGATCTCTTAATACTACGTGTCAGAACGTGACACCCTATCCCTTAATACTACGTATCGGAACGTGACACCCGATCCACTAATCTCATTGCTTTAGTTCATCAAGCCTCTTTTATGTCAAAGCATCATCTTAATAGAGAGGGATAGGATTTAGGATTCCACAATCATAACATACAAACACAGAATCAAGCATATAGAAGACTTTACAGTACTACCCAATACATATCAATCGGTATTTAGAGTTTACTATGAAATAGTATAAACCATAACCTACCTCCACCGAAGAATCGTGATCAAGTAAGCTACTTCCCAATGCCTTTTTGCTTTCCTCTTCGTTTCTCCCTCTCTCGCTCGTTCGTTCCTTCTCTTCTTTTTATTTTTCTTCTGCAGATTCTTCTCTTTTTACCCTAATTATCATATAATTCATTATGATAAAAGTAACCCATTATTTATTTTAAGCTTACCTCCTTTAACCCCTAAGTAAATAAGTTATTAAACTTACCCACTAATTTCATACAGTTTGTCATAAGTAGTCCAAAACACCCCTTAAAACTTTTAGCAAAAATCCGACCCAGTCGAGGTTGCGCCGCTCGTGACGGCCCGTCGTACCTGCGACGGTCCGTCCTGCAGGTCCGTCACAAAGTTCAGAGAGTCGAATTCAGTAAGGATGTTTGTGACGATCCGTCGTGTCTAGACGGTTCGTGCTGCAATTCCGTCGCGAAGTTAAGAGAGTTGATCCCATAACCCACAGGAAAATTACACGAGTGTGGGACGACGAAGTCCACGACGGTCCGTCATGACCATGACGGTCCGTCGCGTGATCCGTCGACCCAGTCAGTTTTTTTTTAATCACAAATGATTCTACTGCTCGAAACGACTAAACAGGTCATTACAGTCTTAGCATATACAAACTGATATAACTAGTCGCAAATTCAATGACGCACATTTATTCACTTGAAATACACAACCAATTGTATAAAATTTATATAAGTTATAAAGAATTTCTCATATATACGAATTTATATAAGTTATAAAAATGCTCATTTGTATAAACAAATATGTATAAACGTTCTTATTTATATACATTGGTACATTGGTTGACTTAAATTTCATAACGATTTGTATAAAATATGTAGAATACGTAGTGTTCAAATTGTATACATATACAAACTTGTCACATTCAGTTGTAAATTACTTAATTTGAGATAAATAAATAAACCTACAATAAACTTAACAAACTCATATAAATGAACTCAGTTTAGAATCTTAGAAACCCAATAATTGTCAATACATCTCAAAGAAAATAAAAATAGCAATCACACAAAGAACGTCAAATATCAAATAGGAGTTTTTTAAACTTCAGAGGTAGGACTTCATCGACCATAAAAAGGTCTATTTGTAAAGATTGTTGTGTTTATCTTATGTTTTTCAAGTCACAAGAAAAATCAATTGTTTGTGTTCTATTTCTGAAGATGCTTTGATAGAATTAATTTAATAAGAACTTTGTGTTTTTGAAGTAAACTTATTAAGTAACGGATTCCAATTAAACTTAATGACCTTATGATATTAATATTCTCCTTAATTATCGATTGATTAGTGACACAATTAATGGAATTGCCTTTGTATAAACAATTTCAATAAGTCCGAAATATACAAATAAAAATAATAGTAGCTATTTAAACTATAACTATGATAGGTAAAAAGTCAAAGTATAGTGAAGGAGACCTATTATGTTTCCTACTATAGTTATTTATGAAATTTTCCCTTATTAAATTCATTCGAAACACAATATTTTAAATAATTTTTCATTCGATCAGTGTGTATTTAATTTAATGGATTAAACGTGTAATTTAACGTCAATTTAGTAACACCTACAAAATAAAATACTAAAAATTAAAAATAAATTAAATATGTCACTTTTGCAAATTCTGACAAAATTAAATAGTCATGTTCTTCATATTTGCTCATAATTTGCTCAATAAATTCATGTCAAATAGATAAAATTCTTCTCATTTTATTTAAAATTTCAACTATACCAATACAAATTCAATAGTCTAAATCACAATTTTCAATTTTTTCACAAATTAATAAAACTTCTGTTCTTCAAGCTTATCAATTGAAATTTTAAAGTTTTGATATCCATCATGACCCTTCATATAACCCTTATATTAGTAAAATCGATCGATATACCTACTTAAGTAATAACGATTGTAGAACGATCGTTAAATTTACGTCAATGAAACATCAACCTCACACTATCATATATCTCTAATAATTATATAAAAGAATCAAAGAGGTGTCTTATATTAAAGTTATAAAAAGGGGATCTAGTTATAACTATTGAAACCTTAATAGGCCCAATCATAATGAATTTCATTAGGTTAAGTCTCTCCTCATCACTGCACTTGTCAAGCACATAATCAGGGGTGGATCTAGTAAGACCCGTGGGGGTGCCACGCCACCCACGAGTTCCGACGAAAACTTTATACATATAGCTATATATATATATATATATATATATATATATATTTATATATATAACATACAAATATATAAAGAATTTTTCCACCCAGTGAACAAAATCACTTCGCAGTGCCGTGGCAAAAGGTCATCACTTATTTGTGTAGGTCACAGGATCAAATCGTATTCGTCTTTTTCTTCAAGTATCAACCTCCCTTTCCCAATCACTCTGAATCAGCTATTTTCTTCGCCTATATTTTAGTTATCAACTCGATACTTTCATATTCATGTTCACTAATACTCTAGATATTCAATTCATCCGGGTTTCACCAAGATGTACCGCGACTTGAGAGATTTATATTGGTGGGAAGGTATAAAGAAAGATATTGTTGAGTTTGTTGCTAAGTGATCAAATTTCCAACAAGTGAAAGTAGCATACCAAAGACCTAGAGGTTTAGCTCAAAATGTAGAACTTCACAAATAAAAGTAGGGGATGGTTAATATGGACTTCATCAAAGGCTTGCCAAGATCTGTAAGGCAACATGATTCTATTTAGGTGATTGTTGACAAAATGACAAAGTCAGCCCATTTCTTACCCGTAAAGACTAACAATTCGGCCGAGAATTATGCTAAGTTGTACATTCAAGATATGTTAAGACTTCATGGAGTTCCGATCTCCATTATTTCATATAGAGGTGCACAAATTTACTGCACGATTCTGGAAAATCTTTCCAGAAAGATTTGGGTTCAAAATTGAATTTGAGTACGACTTTTCATCCTCAGATGGACAAGAAGAGCATACTATCCATACCTTAGAAGATATGTTGAGGGTTTGTGTGATCGACTTCAATGAGAAATTGGGATGATCACATACCTCTTGTTGAGTTCGCTTACAACAATAGTTATCATTTGAGAATCCAAATGGCACCATATGAAGCTCTTTATAGGAGAAGGTGTAGATCTACTATTGGGTGGTTCGAAGTTGGCGAATTAGGGTTTGTAGGACCATATCTAGTTCACCAAGCTATAGAGAAGGTGAAAGTAATTCAAGAAAGATTGAAGACCGCACAAAGTTGCCAAAAGTCCTACATAGATGTTAGGAGATGGCCATTAGAGTTTGAGGTGGACAATTGGGTGTATCTTAGAGTTTCACCCATGAAAGAATTTATGAGGTTTTGTAAGAAGGGGAAGCTTAATCCCCGGTATATTGGACCTTATAGAATCTCTAAGAGAGTAGGCAATGTGGCTTATGAGTTGGAGCTACCCAAGAGCTAGAAGAGGTTCATCTGGTATTCCATATTTCTATGTCGAAGAAGTTCTCGGGTGATCCTTCATTGATAGTACCCAGAGAGAATGTCAAGATTAAGGATAACCTATCCTATGAAGAAGTTCTGGTTCAGATTTTGGATCGTCAAGTTTACAAGTTGAGAACAAATAAAGTTACTTCACTCAAGGTCCTTTGGAGGAACCAATTCGCTGAAAAAGTGACTTGGGAAGCTGAGGAGGATATGAAGAACAGATATCCATATCTCTTTGAAATCGGGGAGAATTCAGATCAAGGTACTAAATTCTCTTATTAGCACTTTATAAGACTATGTGTAAGCATGTTATTAGTTGCTTTTGTTTTGTAGAGTGCTAAAATGGTGTTAGTACCCTTATCTAGTGAAAGAACTCTTATTCGAGGACGAATGTTCCCAAGGGAGAGATATTGTAACATCTTATAACTTGAAACATCTAAGAATAATCTAAGAAACCAAGAATAATCATTTTTGGAATTAAATAAGGAAACCTGGAAAATTTGCAGAATTCAATAGTGAGTTTTGGTCATTTTCAAATGGCCATAATTTCCAGCTCAGAAGGAGTTAGAGTTAGTTCTTTATATGGGAGGAAACCTCTTGAGAATATCTTTCCAACGGCGTCAAGTTTGTGAAACTATGAGGTTGTATGAGGGAGATATGACTTTTGGAAGTTGGGTTGTTGGACAAAGAAAAGTCAAATCTGGATTTGTTAAAGGTGTTTGTCTTTTCCTAACCCAATTATTTAATTTCATGTTTGGGTAATAAGTTGCGGTGTCCATGATGATCCCATTTAGTTTAGGCATTTAGAAAACAAGTTAGGCTTTTGAGAGAAGAGAAAAGAAAAGGAGAAAAGAGGAGAAAGGAGAAGAAGAAGCAAAAATGTCAAGATCGTTGCGTGGATTTCGTCGGGGGTGATCCCTATCAAGGTATATGATATCATTCGATGTTGGGTCCTTTCACCCACACTCCAACTTGATTCAATGCAGCCAATCTGAGTTATTTGAATGAAAATTTGAAGTTCTTGATAAAAAGTTGTGAAGTTTTTGTTGGTTGAATTGTAGTCGACCTTTAGTAGTTTTGATTCATGTTTCCAGACTGTTATCGGGTCTTAACTATTGTGTAACAAGTTTTTTAGGGATCCTAAGTGTTTGGGTTGGGATCCATGGGAATTTAGGAGGTTTAGAGATGAAAAAACGAAGAAGAAAAGTCAAAGGTCCCGTCAGACACCCCTTGAGGCGCTGCGCCTGCCATGGCTCCTCAGGACAGGCTCTATCTAACAGGACCTGACCTGGCGCGCCAGCCAGAGTGCCCCAGACCAAGGTCTATCCGACAGGCTCTGGAGCCCCGCGCCTTTCAGAGCGCCACGACCCCTGGAGACCCCGTTCCTTCCCTATCTTTTTGTACTAGTTTTAAGTGATGTGCCTTTCGTTCCTAGTTAATTACAACACTCTAAATTACATCTAAACATCATGAAATCATCCCTAAACATGAGATCATAATCCTTGAATCCATAATTAAATTCAAGGGAAGATCAGATCAAAGTCACGAAGTTAAAAGTCGAGTTTAAAATAATAAGAAGCAAGTCAAAGTGAGTTATTAAATTTTCCAAAGAGTCTTAAATAATTATTTTAACTTTGATTTAGGGCCCATGTTACAAGTCGAGCAAAGATCAAGAGTTGAGTTCATGTCTCTAAAAGTTATAAGGGGGACTAAGTATTCCCTAAAGGTTGATAAACGTTTCACATTTAAGTAAAAGAAAAAGGAAACTAAGAATTCCAAAAAGTGTTTTGAACAAAAAGGGGAACATTGATTCCAAAAGAAGTTTTTTAAAGCTAAAGGGTTCAGTAAATTATCTCAACCCAAATGAAGGAAGTTTTATTAAAAGTATGAGCTAAAGTATATTTTGGGAGTAGTATTGAGCACTGTTGTGGGGACGAGAGTTCATATTAACTCAAGTCTCCATGTAAACCATGTAGCCATCATAGGAATTGACGGGTCATACTTTTTAGGTGATTACGTAAGGAGAGCTAGTGGATCCACTAAGTTAAGTAAGGTCCTATACCGATGTCAAGGTATAGGATGGTCCTCAGGCAATGTGAGGTAATACGTTGTATCATCACTTAGGCTCAAAGTGATGGTTGTCGGTTAGAAAATCTCATATAAAAGTTATATTACTTTCATATATAAGTAAATTTGAGTTTGGTGTTGTATTTGTTTAACGAACTAAGTTATTTTTATTGTTTTATTATTTTAGAAGCTTTATAGAGATCAAATATGTTTTAAATTGCTTTATAAACATACATTGAGTTAAGCACATTCTTGAGTTGTGCAGCCAAGGTTAGTTCATCTTAATCCCCTAAAGCATAAGTTGTCGTTTAGCTTTCAAACTCGCATACTCGTACAATCAATATATTGATGCCAGTTGGCCTACATCGTTTTATGATGAAGACAAAGGTAACGAGGATTGACATCCAGCGCACCGTTGATCCAGTTGGGTACTTCAGAGCCAATTGGTGAGCCTTTCTTTACATTCCAGAAGACAACTTTTTATTTCTTTCTAGATTAGTTCAACGGAATGTTCATCTCAGTCAGTTTAGAGGCTTCATACATAGTTAGAAGTCCAGTAGTCTATACTTTTCATTCCTAAGTTAAAAAATTGGTTGCCATTTTCGCCAGTTTCGAATGCTTAAACTTTTAAAACTTTCCAGATGATATAATTGTTCATTTCATATAAGTTCTTTCATTATCATAAGTGTAATTGTTGTGTTCCGTTGAATTAAGTAAGTCAGGCCAAAGGTTCGATTGACGCCAGAAATGGTAATCGAGTGCTAGTCCTGCCAAGGGTGTAAGCTCGGGGCCTGACAAACTTGGTATCAGAGCACATAGTTCAAGATTCCTAGGGAGTCAATGAAGCCATGTCTGTAGAGTCTTATTCATCGGTGTGAATCGTACCACATCTATGATTAAGAGGCTGCAACATTTAGGAATATTTCCATTCTTTCATATTCTTTTCGTGCGAAAAGTTATCTCTAAAAGTCTCTCTCTAATTTGTGCTTACGTGTATTTTAAGATCATCATGCCTCCACGAAGAGCAGTAAGAGCTCAACCATCCCGAAGAAATATTGATGAATAAGAGGTACAGAATGCACCGGATGTGCAACCTCAAAGAGCAGTTACAAATGACGAATTCCGGGAAGCTATCCGGATGCTAAGTCAGGTAGTAATCAATCAAGTAGGGCAACATATTGAAGCTCGATAAGAATGGGCTGATACCTCGAGGGTTCGTGAGTTTCTAAGAATGAATCCTCCTAGCTTCACCGGATCAAGCACTACTGAGGATCCAGAGAACTTTGTGGAAGAGTTGAAGAAATGTTTAAGGTAATGCATGTGGCCGATGTTGAAAGGGTTGACTTGGTTGCTTATCAACTAGAGTATTGCTAGAACCTTTTTTGATCAATGGAAGGATGGTAGAGCTGAGGGTGCCCCCACATACAAGTTGGGCTTCTTCGAAGAAACCTTCTTGGGGAGGTTCTTTCCCCGAGAGCTGAAGGAAGCCAACGTAAGGGAGTTCCTCACTTTGAAATAGGACCCTATGAGTGTTCATAAGTACATGTTGAAGTTCAACCAACTTTCTCGCTATGCTCCAGGGATGGTGAAAGACATTAGGAGCAGAATGAGTTTGTTTGTTGGCGGGTTGGGTCGTGCTTCAAGTAAGGAAGGTAGGGTTGCCATGTTGATAGGTGATATGGACATATCCAGGCTTAAGGTCTATGTGCAACAAGTTAAAGAGGACAAGCTTAGGTACAAGGAGGAATACATAAACAAGAAAGTGAAGGCTGAGAATGAGTCTGGGTAACACAAAAGGTGGTTCAAATTGACCACCATTCAAGATACAGAAGGGTCATGCACCATCATTTGCTAGTGCACCTACGCCTAGAAACAAAGGTGAGTATAATGGAAAAAATTCACATAATTTCAAGTCTAGACAAGACCAATCCCAATGTAGTGTGGCGCAAGTAGGTAATGGGATTTTTGCATATGGTATATATGGTAGAACCCACCAGGGTAGATGTCGCGATGGCCAGACAAGTTGTTTCAAGTGTGGTCAAAAGGGTCACTTCATGATGGAGACCTAGGAACAAGCAAGGTGGTGGAAATCCGGGCAATTAGAGCCCAATTTTCATCAGTTGCTCAACCAGAAAAGGTTGCACCTAGAGAAGCTACTTCTGGTACAGGCGGAGGGGCAAATCGCCTCTATGCAATCACTAGCCGCCAAGTGCAAGAGAACTCTCCGGTTGTTGTCAAAAGTATGATCAAAGTCTTTACTTTTGATTTTTATGCGTTATTAGACCCAAGAGCAAGTTTATCTTTTGTAACTCCTTATGTTGCTAAGTAGTTTGAAATTCTTCGTGAAAAACTTTGTGAACCCTTCTGTGTTTCTACACCTGTTAGGGAGCCTATTCTAACGGAAAGAGTCTATTGTGATTGTCATGTTTCCATCAATCACAACAGCACCATGACTGATCTAGTAGAATTAGACATGGTAGATTTTGATGTCATTCTAGATATGGATTCTCTCCATGCCTATTATGCATCAATAAATTGCACAACTCGAGTTGTTATGTTTCAAATTCCAAACGATTCGATCATAGAGTGGCCTAGTAGTTCAGCAGTGACTAAGAGACATTTTATTTCATACCTTAAGGCGAGGAAGTTAATTTCTATGGGGTGTATCTATCAAGTAGTCTGAGTTAATGACTCAAGTGTTGAGGTATCTTCACTTTAGTCAGTTCCTATAGTCAGTGAGTTTCCAAAAGTCTTTCTTGATGATCTAATCGGAGTCCCTCCCGAAAGAGAGAGTCTTTGGCGTAGACGTCATCCCAGATACTCTTCCTATCTCTATTATGCCATACAGAATGGAACCAGCAGAGTTAAAAGATCTAAAAGAGAAATTGAAAGATCTATTAGATAAATGTTCATTCAACCAAGTGTCTCAACTTGGGGAGCTCCAATCTTGTTTGTTAGGAAGAAGGATGGGTCCCTTAGGATTTGTATAGACTACCGCCAATTGAATAAGGTGACCATCAAGAATAAATATCCTCTTCCAAGGATAGATGATCTCTTCGGTCAACTTCAGGGTGCTTCTTGCTTTTCCAAGATTAACCTCACAACAGGCTATCATCAGTTGAAAGTAAAGGATGTGATATTCCCAAGATAGCTTTTAGAACAAGGTGTGGGCATTATGAATTTCTAATTATGTTCTTTGGTTTGAAAAATGAACCTGCAGCGTTCATGGATCTTATGAACATAGTCTTTAAACCTTATTTAGATCTGTTTGTCATTGTCTTCATTGATGACATACTGATTTATTCAAGGAATAAAAAAGATCATGCTAGTCACCTTAGGATTGTTCTTCAGACTTTGAGAGATAAAGAGTTATATATCAAGTTCTCCAAGTGAGAGTTTTGTCTTAATTTGGTGGCATTCTTAGGCCATATTGTTTCTGGTGAAGGGACTAGAGTTGACACACAGAAGATTAAAGCGGTTCAGAGTTGGCCTAGACCCACATCTCTAACAGATATAAGGAGTTTCTTGGGTTTGGCTGGATATTATAAGAGATTTGTTGAAAGATTCTCATATATATATTCTTCTTTTACCAAACTAACTTAGAAGACAATCAAGTTTTAATGGTCTGAAGCTTGTGAGAAAAGATTTCAGGAGTTGAAAAAGAAACTGACCACCGCTCCGATTTTGACCTTACCAGAGGGTACTCAAGGCTTCGTGGTGTATTGTGATGCATCAAGGGTTGGCATGGGTTGTGTATTGATGCAGAATGACAAGGTCATAGCTTATGCCTCTAGACAGTTTAAGTTTCATGAGAAGAATTATCCAACTCATGACTTAGAATTGGCTGCAGTAGCATTTGCTTACTTTTTTTATGGTGTTCATGTTGATATATTCACTGATTACAAGATTCTCCAATATGTGTTTACCCAGAAAGAGTTCAAACTCAGACAGAGAAAGTGGTTAGAGTTACTCAAGGATTATGACATGAGTATTTTTTACCACCCAGGTAAGGCTAATGTGGTTGTTGATGACTTAAGAAGGTTGTCCATGAGAATTACTTCCCATGTTGAAGAAGAGAAGATGGAGTTAGCTAAAGATGTGCACAAACTTGCACGTTTGGGAGTCCAACTTATCGATTCCACAGAAGGAGGCATAGTGGTGACCAATGGGGCTGAGTCATCTTTAGTGTCAGAGGTGAAAGAGAAGTAAGACCAAAACCCTATCTTGATTGATTTGAAAGAAAGTGTCCATAACCAAAAAGTATTGGATTTTAGACAATGGGGAGATGGTGTGTTGAAGTACCAAGACAAATTATGTGTACCTAAGGTAGATGGATTCCAAGAGAGGATCTTGGAGGAGGCTCACAGCTCCAGATATTCCATTCATTCAGGTTCCACCAAGATGTACCGCGACTTGAGAGAGGTATATTGGTGGAAAGGTATGAAGAAAGTTATTCCTGAGTTTGTTGTCAAGTGCTCAAATTGTCAGCAAGTGAAAGTAGAACACCAAAATCTTGGAGGTTTAGCTCAAAGTATAGATATTCCCGAATTGAAGTGGGAGATGGTTAATATGAACTTCATCACAGGCTTGCCAAGATCTCGAAGGCAACATAATTCTATTTGGATGATTGTTGACAAAATGACAAAGACAGCCCATTTTTTACCCATAAAGACTAACTATTCACCCGAGAATTATGCTAACTTGTACATTCAAGATATATTAATACTTCATGGAGTTCCGATGTCCATTATTTCATATAGAGGTGCACAATTTACTGCATAATTCTGAAAATCATTCCAGTAAGGTTTGGGTTCAAAAGTGAATTTGAGTATGACTTTTCATCCTCATACAGATGGACAAGTAGAGCGTACTATCCAGACCTTAGAAGATATGTTGAGGGCTTGTGTTATTGACTTCAATTGGAAATTGGGATGATCACATACCTCTCATTGAGTTCTCTTACAACAATAGTTATCATTCAAGCATCCAAATGGCTCCATATGAAGCTCTTTATGGAGAAGGTGTAGATCTCCTATTGGGTGGTTCGAAGTTAGTGAAGCAGGGTTTATAGGACCAGATCAAGTTCACCAAGCTATAGAGAAGGTGAAAGTAATTCAAGAAGGATTGAAAATGGCACAAAGTCGCCAAAAGTCCTACATAGATGTTAGGAGATGGCCATTAGAGTTTCAGGTGGACAATTGGGTGTATCTTAGAGTTTCACCCATTAAAGAAGTTATGAGGTTTTGTAAGAAGGGGAAACTTAATCCCCGGTATATTGGACCTTATAGAATCTCTAAGAGAATGGGCAATGTGGCTTATGAGTTGGAGCTACCCAAGAGCTAGAAAAGGTTCATCTGGTATTCCATATTTCTATGTTGAAGAAGTGCTTGGGTGATCCTTCATTGATAGTACCCAAAGAGAATGTCAAGATTAAGGATAACCTATCCTATCAAGAAGGTCTGGTTCAGATTTTGGATCGTCAAGTTTACAAGTTGAGGACAAAGAATGTTACTTCACTCAAGGTCCTTTGGAGGAACCAATTCGCTGAAAAAGTGACTTGGGAAGCTGAGGAGGATATGAAGAAGAGATATCCACATCTCTTTGAAACTATGGAGAATGCAAATCAAGGTACTAAATTCTCTTATTATCACTTTATAAGACTAGTGTCAGCATGTTATTACTTGCTTTTGTTTTGTTGATTGCTGAAATGGTGTTACTACCCTTAACTAGTGAAAGAATTCTTATTCGACGACGAATGTTCCCAAGGGAGAGACATTGTAATATCTCGTAACTTGAAACATCTAAGAATAATCTAAGAAACCAAGAATAATCATTTTTGAAATTAAATAAGGAAATCTGGAAAATTTATAAATTTCAAAAGTGAGTTTTGGTCATTTTCAAACGGCCATAACTTTTCCAGCTCAGGAGGAGTTAGGGTGAGTTCTTTATATGGACGGAAATCTATTGAAAAGATATTTCCAATGGCGTCAAGTTTGTGAAATTTAGATATGACTTTCGGAAGTTGGATTATTGGACAGAGGAAAGTCCAATTCGGATTTGTTAAGGGTGTTTTAGTCTTTTTCTTACCCAATTATCTAATTTCGTTTTTGGGTAATGAGTTAGGGTCCAAGCTGACCCCATTCAGTTTACGATTTAGAAAACAAGATAGGTTTCTGAGAGAAGAGAAAAGAAGAGGAGAAAAAAAGGAGAAAGGTTAAGAGAAAGCAAGAACTTCAAGATTGTTTCGTGAATTTTGTCGAGGGTGATCCCTATCGAGGTATGTGAGATTATTCGATGTTGGGTACTTTCACCCAAACTCCAACTTGTGAAGTTCTTGTTGGTTGAATTGTAATTGATCTCTAGTAGTTTGGATTCATGTGTCAAGACTGTTTTCTAGTCTAAACTATTGGATAATGAGTTATTATGGTATCATAAGTGTTTGGAGTGGGATCCATGGCTTTTTAAGAGGTTTAGAGATGAAAAATAGAGAATAAAAGTCGAAGATCCCGTCAGACACCCCTTGGGGCGCCGCGCCTGTCAGAGCGCCTCAGGGTAGGCTCTGTCTGACAGGCCTTGGGGCAGCGTGCCAACTAGAGCGCCCCAGACCAAGGTCTTTCCAACAGGCTCTGGCGCCCCGCGCCTCTCAGAGCGCCACGACCCCCGGGAGACCATGTTCCTTCCCTATCTTTTTGTACTAGTTCCTAAGTGATTTGCCTTTCATTCCTAGTTGATTACAACACTCTAAAGTACATCTAAACATCATGAAATCATCCCTAAACATGAGATCATAATCCTTGAATCCATAATTCAATTCAAGGGAAGCTAAGATCAAAGTCACGAAGTTAAGAGTCGAGTTTAAAATAATAAGAAGTAAGTCAAAGTGAGTTCTTAAATTTTTCAGAGAGTCTTAAATAATTATTTTAACTTTGATTTAGGGCTCAAGTTACAATTCGAGCAAAGATCAAGAGTTGAGTTCATGTCTCTAAAAGTTATAAGGGGGACTAAGTATACCCTAAAGGTTGATAAACGTTTCACATTTAAGTAAAAGAAAAAGGAAACTAAGAGTTCGAAAAAGAGTTTTGAACAAAAAGGGGAACATTGATTCCAAAAGGAGTTTTTTAAAGCTAAAGGGTTCAGTAAATTATCTCAACCGAAAGTAAGAAAATTTTATTAAAGTATGAGCTAAACTATATTTTGGGAGTAGTATTGAGAACTGTTGCGGGGATGAGAGCTCATATTAACTCAAGTCTCCATGCAAACCATGTAGCCGTCATGGGAAGCGACTGGTCATACTTTTTAGGTGATCACGTAAGGAGAGCTAGCGGATCCACTAAGTTAAGTAAGGTCCTATACCAATGGCAAGGTATAGGATGTTCCTTGGGCAACGTGAGGTAATAAGTTGCATCATCACTCAGGCTCAAAGTGATGGTTGTCGGTTAGAAAATCTCCCACAAAAGTTATATTACTTTCATATATAAGTAAAGTTGAGTTTGTTATTGTATTTGTTTAACGAACTATGTTGTTTTATTGTTTGACAAGCTTTATACATATCGCATAGCTTTCCAACTCGTATACTCGTACATTCAATGTACTTATGTCACTTAGCGTGCATTGTTTCATGATGCAGACGCAGGTAACGAGAATCGACATCCAGCGTACTGTTGATCCAGTTGAGCACTATAGAGCCAATTGGTAAGCCTCTTTGCATTCTGGAGGACATCTTTTTATTTCTTTCTAGATTAGTTCAATAGAATGTTGTGGGGTTTGTTCCAACATTCATCTCAGCCAGTTTAGAGGCTTCATAGAAAGTTAGCAGTCTAGTAGTCTTTACTTTTCATTCTTAAGTTAAAGACTTGGTTGCCATTTTGGCCAGTTACGAATGTTTAAACTTTTAAAAAATTTCAGATGATATTATTTTTCATTTTAGATAAGTTTTTTCATTATCATAAGTATGATTGTTGTCTTTCGCTGAGTTAAGTAAGTCAGGTCAAGGGTTCGCTCGAGACCAGCAATGGTCACTGAGTGCCAGTCCCGCCAAGGGTGTAGGCTCAGGACGTGGCATTTCACATGTACTATATAATTAGGACTGAGTGAGTATCATATATTATTTGAAAATCACATTAAGAGTTCTATAAATCACAATAATTAACAACTTAAAATATTATGAAAACATATTGAAAATTTGATTAAATCACAAAATTTAACGTGGGTCATATTAATTCGGACAAGAGATATAACACATATTATTTAAAAATTACATACTTGAAATACTTTTTAAAAAATATATTAAAAATCTAATTCATTCTCAAAATTTCACATGTTCCACAAAAATCATAATAATTAATAATTTAAAATATTTTTTAAAAATTTAAAATTAATTCACTCTTGAAATATCATATATGTCAAAGAAATTATTTGAAAAGTACGTTAAAAATATAATAAAAATAATAAATAATAAATATTTAAAAAATTTAATTGGCTCTTCTAATTTTATTTATATCACATAAAAAATAACTAAATTAATATACATTGGATCGTGATTGCATGGGCTTTCATATCTAGTAGAGTTAGAAAAGAAAATGGAAAAATTATATATAATAGCAAACTAATAACCTAAAATAGATGGAGTAGCTAGGGTTTGATTTAATTGTGCTCCATAGCAAACGTTAGCTAAAGTTTGCTAGGTGTATCTCTCCTAAAAATCTCGCTCGCCACTCTCCATTCTCGCTCACCTCTCTCGCTTTATACACAGAAGTGTATAAATTCTGTTTCTGTTTTGTATAAAGCGAGAGAAAATTGTATATACACATGCAAAAATATATATCTTCGTGTTATACACTTAATTATACAATTTACAAACATTTTACTTCAAATATTGCAGAGAAAAAGGCCAACGAATTATACAATTGCGAATTATACAATTGCAGTGAAATACAATTTTCTCTAGCTTTATACATCAGAAGTATATATGTTGTGTTTCTGTTTTTGTATAGAGCGAGAGAAAAACATATATCTTCTTGCTATACACTTATAATTATGCAATATACATACATTTTAATTCGATTCAACTGTATGCAAAGCAAATTTTATAAAAATATTGCAGCGAAATAGGCAGCGAATTATACAATTGTGCATTATACAATCGCAGTGAAATAGGATAGCGAATTATACAATTGCAACGAAATAGACCAGAGAATTATACAATTTAGCCCAGTGAATTATACAATTGTATATGTATAGCGAATTATACAGTTTTATGTTTGCTATGCAGCACAATTATGCAAACTTTGATATAGCATACAAATATCAATTTTTTGTTCGCTATATGTGAAAGTTGCCAAAGAAAATCTAGCTACAATTATTGATATCCTAATAGACCCACCCATTAGGAGTCTCATTGTAAGCCTATTGTCATGTCCCGCTACTTCACAGTTTAAATTTGACACCAGATGAAGAGTGAAGAGTCAAGAGTTGTAGGGAGGTTAGTGGATGACTCTAATATTCTCTAGGTCTTTTCTTAGAATTCCCTAGAACTTTAGATATTTTCTTGGAAATCCTTAGAAATTCCTAGAAAATGTAGAAATTTCTAGAAAGGGGATCAAAATGTAAATACTTTATAAATTTATAAAATAATTATAAATTACACTTTAGCCCCTAGGTGTTAGTATAAATAGATCCAACCAAATGTAAAGCGTTCCCAGCAATACACAAAAGCCTTTTTCCAAAACTTTCAAAGTCACTAATAGCTTTAGCGACAACTCTAAGTTCGTGACATTATACTCACCGCTTCACAAGACCGGCCAAGCACATAACATGCATTGTTGAATATTCAATCATCATACTCATTGTCAGACCTCAAATCTATGGATTATCATATAATTCGAAATCATTAATATATAAAGAAAATATTTTTAAATAATATAAGAAAATTTTCTAATGGAACGTAGATAAAGAAATTAAAACATTGGAAGTGTTAATTAATGCAAGATTAAATTGGTATAATTATCTAAAATCGCTTTTACTTGGCTCCATTTGTTAGCTAAATCCTCCTACTCATCACTTTATTAACTAAACCTTTAATTTCATTAGAACACAATAGTTTAAAACTTTTTTTTATTCGATATTATCTTATATATTTACTCATTTTAGGAGCATAAAGGCCTTCTAAAAAAAGTAAAAATATCACTTATTGGCCATTATGACTTCAAATATTTGCGTAACTTTTTTTTTGCCATTACTCTTGTTCTTCAAATTCCTGCAAATCTAGTCTTATTTTTTTCTTTTCTTGGCTCGTTTAGGTTTCTTCTTTTTCTTCTTCTTCACCATGATTGCTCGTTTTTAAGTATCTCAATTGTTGAATTCATTTTCTTACTATGCAGCTTAAGTAATCGATATAGTAATTTTGAATATTGTTTTTTTTTTGTTTTGTTTTTTTACGCAAATTATCCCAAATATTAAGTAAAAAGGTTTTAAAATTCTTCTTCATTCTCCCATAAAAATCTAGAATATAATTAAAAGAACAAAATATTTCACCAAATACATAATATCACTACAAATGTCTATTAAACTTAAATTAGACAAACAACAAAGCATAACCTCATAAAATTACTCCATTATCACTAAATAAAAATCACAAATAACAAATGAGTGAAAAAATAAGTTAACAAACCCACAAAGATTAACTTGAAAATTTAACTCAAACACTTCCAAAATCAAAAACTACATAATCGTGAGGTTGAAGATGAAAAATCAGAGTTAAAGACAAAAAAAAGACTAAAAAAATAATTTTATGTTTGTTATAAAATCAAGCTCATAAGAATATAATCATAAAGAGAAGAAGACAAGAGAGATAGATAGAAGAAGGGAAATTTTCTTCTTATTCAAGTGTATATTACAATGGTGAATGATATCTCTATTTATAGGTAGAGAAATCAACCAAAAGGTCACCATGTTTAATGTCACATTAGTAGATACATTTTTATCTTAAAAAGATTCATCACCTTGGGAATACATATCCATGATAAGGATAAGTTGATGATAAGCTTAATGGACAATCCACTTAATTCAATGTATTTATAACACTCCCCCTTGGATGTTCATAGATAATGTGCCTCGTTAAAACCTTACTAGGAAAAACCCTGTGAGAAAAAATTCTAGTGAAGGAAAAAAGAGTACACATATCTTTTGATACGCACTATTTGTTGCCTCATTAAGAACCTTGCCAAGAAAACCCAGTGGGAAAAAACCTCGATCAAGGGAAAAAGAGTGCAACGCGTATTGTACTCCCCCTGATTAAAACATCACTTAATTACTTGTGATGATGTCTCCAATCTTCGTACATTGTGGTTGGTATATTCTTCTTTTTTTTAAAGAAGAACCACACATTTCTTGAATATGGTGTGTCATTTATCTCAACCATACGCACTTTTGACTTGCTTCATGGAGGACTTTTATTTCTGCAGAGCAACATTTGCTTCATTGATCCCCAGGATATTATTGTGTCTCCACATGCAAACACATAGCGTGGTTGAGATAGAACTTTATGCAGATCAGATAAATACTCACATATTTATTTAACGAGGATTTAGATAATTCATAATTAACCTCACACATAATTTTCAGCTGTCAATCATTTCTCCCCCGAATGTTAGAAAATATAACATTTATTCCAACCTTATTTGGAAGTTCATCTTTGTGCGTGGTGGAGCAATTAAAATCATAACCGCACATTCAACATTTTAGATGAAAATTATATGGTTCCTGACCTTGAACCAACTTTAATGGGGAAACCTTGTTGGTTTGATGCATACATGTGTTGCTACATGTTAAATAAAATTATCTCATACCAAATCTTATTTCGGAGTTTTGTTCTCATAACCATGATTTAGCTATAATTTGAGGCATACAATTTCTGCTAAATCAACCAGCATTATTAATATAATTTCATAGTTTGGAACTGTGCTCTTAATTTTAACAATTCGAGCAAACAACCTTACATACACCATTTGTAAGTTGACAATAAAACACATGTGATCATCGCATAGATGCATCTATCATATAGTTGCAGATGATCCACATGGAAGGTGAATGGGCCCATATTCACCTTTTTATATGTTCCAAAAACTTCAGGGGATTACAATCCCAACCTTAGCTGGTACAATGAAAACAAGCAATACGAGAGAATTCTTGAAGAATCTTTTATTTCTTCATCATATAAGCCACATAAATTCTCAATTACGTTTGCATCACATTTAAATCAGAATGGTCAACTGATCATACCAACTGATTTTTATTTCAGTACACTTATAGTTTACTTTTGCATGTGATTTCATCAGCATGCACATGTTTGTGTGCAACAAACACGAGGAAAAAATGGGTAATATTTATAACCCTCTTCAATTGTAGTAATTTAAAGATATTAAATCTTTTCATAATTTATAGTTTCAATATTTCTTTTCAATTCATCCGAAACTTAAAAAGTTTCTTTTGAGACTTACTACAACCCAATATTATTTCTTTGATAATAGCACAACTCGTTAGAGCTTGCAATTTAATTTTGTGTACTATCACATATTCCATGACACCATTCCTATGGTGAGCATCTCCTTCAAGGAGGAAATTATATTATCATTGTCATGGTCAAAATCATTACGAGCAAGACATGTTTCTTGCTTTACTTTTGTTGTACCATAGGTACACAACCAATGACAAATTTGTATTGCCACACAATAACGACTACAACCCTTATAGACAAGAACTATTTCTTTCTTTTGCCCTTTCGGTAGTTCACAATAAACATACCATAGTGACGTATAAACATACAATACCATTAACTATTTCTAGAAAATAAAATTTATTTCCTCTCAAACCTCCCGTAGAGGTGAATTTTGGTGTATATATCATTTTTCTCAAACCTCCCATAGAGGTGAGTTGTGGCATATATTCAACCCATAATGATTTTTTTCACATCTTGACTCATTCTCTTATAGAATGGTCGAGCATTCACGATACTCATTACAAGTCACATTCTCTTCAAGGAATGGACTAATCATTTATATGTACTTCATAAATTTGCATTATAAGTACATTGTCATGGTTTTTAAAATTCATCATATTTCCATGACACACCTCAACATCAATTTGAAAGATCAAGTGTATCATCACTTTATCTTCTTGTCTTTTGATGGAGGATTTATAAAGTTGTCAAATTGGGTCAACAACATTCACAAGTCCAATGACCTTTCATACCATTTTATAATAAAAATTGCCTTCACATTTTGAAGGACTTTTTGGAGAACCCATAGTGTTCTTCCTTTTATAATTACCACAATGATGACTATTATAATTCCGTCATTTCATGCCCCTTTTCATATCGTTAAATATTTGTCATCTTTTAGACTAACTATTTACTGCTACAACATTCATACGATAGAATAGAGCAAGTGAACATGCGATTCCAAAATTATCATATGTTGTTACCACATTTTTTTCAAGGAAGGAGCAAATTCAATAGGACGGATTTCAAGACTTTTCATCAAAGTTTTAGTCATCATTATATCATCACTATGGTGCATTGACTCAAACTCAATGTCTTATCCATATAAGGCATGTTATGCCATAATTCTATGGGACTTGAACCCAATCACAGTGCATCAAAACTCAAATTGATGTCTTACCCTTTTGGTGCGATAGAACTTGAATCTATCGTCTTATCCTCAAATATTTTTCATTATGGTGCATCCGGACTTAAACCTAATGTCTTACCCTTTTGGTGCGATGAAACTTGAATCCATCGTCTTACCCTTAACCAACGGTATAATAGACCGAAGTACAACATGGCTCACCCTTTGAGTCTTTCAAAATAATCAAAATAACATTCAAACTCATGCTATTAAAATTTTACACTTCTTCAATTTAAGAAGTTTTATATAGCATGTCATATTCAACCAATAATAGTATATGTCTTCGGTTTGTGATAATTGTTAGTGACTGAATATTATTTTTATTCTAAATCATAAAAATATTCTAGAAAATACATACCTTAATTTATGCCTATAATACCTTGATTCTCATAACGAGATCAACAAAAACATGAGTTAAAGAAAAACTAAAACTCAATCTTAATTGGCTAGAGACTCGTGCAGATAACGTGTTATAAAATCAAGCTCATAAGAATATAATCATAAAGAGAAGAAGACAAGAGAGATAGATAGAAGAAGGGAAATTTTCTTCTTATTCAAGTGTATATTACAATGGTGAATGATATCTCTATTTATAGGTAGAGAAATCAACCAAAAGGTCACCATGTTTAATGTCACATTAGTAGATACATTTTTATCTTAAAAAGATTCATCACCTTGGGAATACATATTCATGATAAGGATAAGTTGATGATAAGCTTAATGGACAATCCACTTAATTCAATGTATTTATAACAATGTTTAATTTATAAAATCATATATTACTATAAAAGAAAACCCTACACACGTCTTCGTAGCGTCATTACAAGTAAGGATTTTCTTTTAAATTAATTTATTTTTAAAATTAGTCTTCCTCTTTAATGAAAAAAATGTGATTTTTATGAAAAGTTGCAACTTTAATGAAGAGTTGCAATTTTAATCAAAAGTTATGACTTTTATAAAAAGTAGTGACTTTAATGAAGAGTTACTATTTTAATCAAAAGTTGTGATTTTTATGAAAAGTTGACACTTTAATGAAGAATTATGACTTTATGAAAAGTGACGACTATGAAAGGTTGTCAATATTCTGAAGAGTTTGCAATTTTTTCAAATAGTTATAATATTTGTCACAATAAACATTTGTTTACATTAATCTTTGTTGTTTATAAATAGGGGGATTTCCTCTCATGTTAAAATAACAAAAATTTTGATTTTCTTTTTCTACTTTCGCAAAATTAAATATTTATGCACTTTGCTCATGTTGAGTGACTTACTGACACCACTGTTTTCGTGTCAAAAAGTTGGTGAATAAAATAATTTCGAGAGGATGTAATTTTTTACACCTCTGGTATTAGAGGGAAATAGTTTTCTTAAGGAGACATTATGCATTCAGTTCATTTTTTTTACACATCCTGCTATGTTCTTTTACACTCATTAATTTATGCTTATAATATTAATTGTTGTATTGAGTAGATGTTTTAAACTCTGTTTTTTATGTTTCTGCAAAGTTATTGTCTCCGATTATATTGAACATATACATATATAGTACGTATATCCATTGTCCATTAAATAATTATCGTACTCAATTTCAAAAATTCATGTTTTGATATTCTATATTAAATTCTATAACTTAAAAGTACTATATATAAGGTTACATATTATCCATTTTTACATAAATATAAAATTTCTCACTAATCAATTAAAGAAATTCATTACGCAAGTTAAAAAGTTATAATTGTTTTATGTTGAAGATTACATTCTTTTTTGAACATGTTAACAAATTTTTGAATTTTCTTCTGAGATATATATCACAATTGTATAATCTATGCAATTTTATTTTATTTTTTTAATTACGAAATGTCTTCGTATATAATATTCTTATTTTCTTCTTTATTTTCCTTTTAATAAATGGATCAATGATTTATTATTTCGTGAACAATTCATTCATGAGGGGTTTTTGAGTTATGTCATAATGACAAATAATCAAATTCATGTCTAAGTATTGCTATTCCCTCCGTTTTAAAAAGAGTGACCTTCCTTTCTTTTTAGTCTGTTTCAAAAAGAATGACCTCTTTCTTTTTTTGGTAACATTTTAATTTCAGTATTCCACGTGACATATTTAAGATCACAAGATCAAAGGGCAATTTTTGTACATTTAACCTAACTTTAATTTAGACCCACAAGATTCAAAAGTCTTATTTATACTCTTAAAATTCGTGTCAAGTCAAATTAGGTTATTTTTTGTGACACAAAAAAAGTAATATTTTTTAAATTATTTTTAATATATGAATATTAATAAAAACAATTATTATTTATGACCCCGCAAATTACATCAAATAAAAAAAATTAGCAAAAAAGAAAATTTTGTGGATAAGGTAATCCAAGAATCTCCCAACTCACAAAGAGTATAGTAGTGATTTGTCTCTCCATCCACCTTTGCAAAAACACCTCAAAAAATTGAAGAAAACAGAAAAATAGAAAAAATGGAGGTGGCTATGTCTTTGAATCCTCTTGTTAGATTACCTCTTTCAAATTCAAGAACCCATGAAGAATTTTCAGTGCTAAAACATTCCGTTGTTTCGACAACAAATAGAAGAATTCAGAAGAGGAAATTGTTAGTGGTTGAAGCAAAAGGAAGAAAAGGAGGTATGGCTGCTCGTCAGTACCAACGTATGGCTCCTCCTATGCCCAAGATTGAAGATGATGGAAACCCTAAATTCGTTATTTTTATACGAATGGCTAATGTTAGTTCTCTTTACATCTTTCATTTTTTACTTAATTTAATCCTATGCAATTGTCCCTAAATGGAGGGATTACTTTATTTTGATGTAGTTTGAGCTTATAGCTAGTAAAAGGTTAGTGTGTGTTTTGTCAATTGGGTGAGTAAAGTTTGTGCCTTTGACATTCTTCTTGTTAATTGGTTGAGGGAATGAGTTGTTGTTTCTGTCGGTCTTCTACTCATGAGCTAGCTTTTAAGTTTATTGAACCCCAATATTCAATTTTTTAAAACATAATACTAGACTTAGACCAATCTCAATTCTTTGTTTATCCAATGTTGGCCCTCTTATTCTGTTGTCCGTGCTCTAGATGTCTAGTCTTTTAAGTGTGTTGGAGTGTTAAGTATCACACGTTGGTCGAGAGAGGGAATTGTTATGTTAGTCATGTTATGGTCTTCGACAATTCTCATCTTTTGAGATGGAATAGACAAATGTCCATTTTCTTCAAGATGCTTGAGAGAAAATGCGAGATTTGTACCCTATTTTTTGGTCTTATTGATAAGCAGTCTAGACTGTTATTATCGAAAACTAGAAGCAAAGATTTGAGTTGAATATTCAAACCTTTAGATTGATGTATTTGAATTCAACGGATATAACTAGTTTCATATGATTAGTTAAGGGTACTGAATCTTTTGTATGCTTAAGTAGGCATTAATCTTCACATTGCTCCCTATAGGAGGTCAAATGGAATTGGCTTTGAAATGAATGTACGAAGCTCCGCAGCACATGACTTGTTTCAAAGTTTGAAACTTTGTGGTTTTGTTCCGAACACATATTCTAAACTCAAGATCTTGTTGATTTAGATTTGTGATTGTGGAAAATCTGATTCTTGTTTTGTTATACATCCTGGGCAGGTTTATCTTTGGTACCCCCTCAATATCGTAACAGGTGGCACAACTGCAAAAATTATGGTTGCTGCAAAAGACAACTTTCTTGGGAAATATATATACAAAGATACTCTAGCTAGGAATCTCGCAGCAGTGATTTACAATGTAAGTGCCTGTGATGTGTCAGTCAAACATGTCTGTTCCTAATAGATGAGTATGCTGAAATCGTTTTTGGTAGTGGTAAATGAATTAATACCCAAGATAAATTGATTTCTGAAGCCCGCCTCATAGTCTGAGAGTTCGTAACAAGGCAAATCATTCATATTGATCCTACCTTAAAAATTTAAGAGGTACCAGAAACCTGAGTAAATGATCAAGGCCTATATATACGCCTGACATTATTGCTATGTTTATTTTCATTAATTTTGTGGTATATTGTTACTGTGATGCTTTAACTTTCTTTCTATGGAACAGGACGAGAAGGAAATAAAGAAATTGGCAATGAAACAGCATCGTGTATTGAAGTCTGCCACAGAATTTAGATATGGATACAAACTTGTCGTAATATTCTAATTCTCCGCACCATTTATTATTGGTTCGTTTGTTTTATTTTGCACTTGCTAATTCATAGGACACCTGTAAGAGAAAGAGCTAAATTTTTTTTAAAAAAAATCTGTTTGGTATGCAGGAGAATAACAATTTGAGAGCTGCCCTTTCGACCTCAGATGTGATTGAGGTATGAAACCGGCATCCGTTCTAACATTTCTGTATACACAAATAAGGTGGTTGAATATTCTAATGTTAGAGTATGCTTTTCGCTGGATGACATCTTTCAAATCTTCATTTAAACATTTCAGCTTCCGACACCAGATAAGCTTAAAACAGTTGTTGATAAGGTGAAGGATTTCTTCGGAGACGCTAAGGAGTCATTTGGTAAGCTGACAGCTCTTCCAGAGTCATCAGAGGAAGATTCACCAAAAGATAACACAACGTAAGTCGGGCATAACTTAGATATCTGCCGTTACATTCTTTGACATACTGTATGTAACTAAACGTTCTTAACTTAGCAGTGCGAAGAAGTGAATACGAGCCCCCACAGACGAGGAAAACTGAGGAACTATACTTCAAAGCATACTTGTTAAACAAAAAGTTTTCAGCCTATTGATTTTCCATGCTTTTGATTGATTAGATTGTAATATACTCGAAAACGCTACTGGTATTTTTTGTTAAATAGCGCCTCAGTTTGGTTAGATAAATGCATGAGTCTTTTGTTAATGTTTATAATCCATGAATTTGTCCCCTTTACTCTTTTTTTTTTTTTCACCTGGTGTACGATATCCACATTGGAGCTCAACTAAAAAATAAGACGTGTGTTGAGAAAATTCCACATTTGGGGGTAAGGATTTTACTTAAAACTAGGTCATATAAATGTGATTTTGTGCTCACATGTTGTGAATATTAAGTGATTGACCAGAAAAATATAATTAAGTGACCGTTTGATCATGAAACTAAAATTATTTTTATTTCCTTCTAAATAAACTCACAAAAATTCAAAAATAACTTGGGAGGATACACCAACCATATGAAAAGATCAAGAATTCAAACACACATTGAGACATTGTGTAAAAGAAAGTTTTTTTAAAAAAAATTAAATATGAAGTCCTATTTATTGCAACATTTAATAAGAACTCAATAAATGATGCCCCTCCACAAATAAAATAAATTCATCAAACACTAAACATCTTCTAAAAATAGAAAAGAAAATAATTCTAATCATGATGCAACAAAGTAATGAAATTTATAAATGCATTAAACTTGTTCTTTAAAAGAAACAAAGATGTAATTAGTCACTCATAAACAAACACACTCTCCATCAACACAAGTTGCAAAACCCATTTCACATTTCAAAAAATCACATTCTTCTCTACGATTTGGGCATTCTTCCATTATTCCTCCTGAAGATTGACAAAATTCATGAAGTTAGGTGTGACAAACGGACGGGTCGAATGAGGGAGATAAGGTAAATAAAAATTAATAAAATACTCAAGTAGAGATTTTTTTCAAGTATGGAGTATACAAATATACCTTTTATTTTAAGATAACTATTTTTTCACGAAATAAAAACTACATTAAAATAAAGTAAGAGAAAGGAGGGACCTTCATGATTTGTGGAATATGTGTTGGAATGTGCTAAACATACACAAACCCCACCAACACAAGTTCCAAGCGCATCTTGACATTTTAAGAAACCACAATCTTGACTAGTTTGACAATCACAAATTCGTCCAGTCACTATATCTGAACATAACAAAGTTTGTTAGAGAAATTTTTTCAAAAATATTTTCAAACTCAAGTGAAGGGAATAATTCATGAAACTACTCCTCCTTACTCTCCTTCGTCTAATGGAGTAGCAGAAAGGAAAAATAGAACTTTAGTTGAATTGACTAATGCCATGCTAATTGAGTCACATGCACCTTTAAATTTTTGGGGTGAAGCTATCTTAACTGCTTGTTATGTGTTGAATCGTGTGCCTCATAAAAAGTCTAAATTGACACCTTTTGAATTGTGGAAAGGTTACAAGCCAAGTTTGGGATATCTAAGAGTTTGGGGTTGTCTAGCCTTTGTGAGGCTAATGGATCCCAAGATTACAAAGTTGGGTAAGAAAGTTACTACTAGTGCTTTTCTTGGTTATGCTTCAAAAAGTACAGCCTATAGATTTTTTAATCTTGAAGATAATATTGTAGTAGAATCTGGTGATGCTATTTTTCATGAAAATAAATTTCCTTTTGATACTAAAAATAGTGGGGGTCAAAGGATTGAACAAAATATTTTGTCACTACCTAGTTCTTCTACTTCTACTTTAAAAAATAAAGATGTTGTTTATTTTGAGTTAAGAAGAAGTAAAAGAGCTAGAGTAGAAAAAGATTTTGGTCCTGATTTTTATGTGTTTAATGTTGAAAAAGACCCTCTAACTTTGAAAGAAGCATTATCTTCACATGATTCTATTTTTTGGAAAGAGGTTGTAAATGATGAAATGGAATCTCTAATTTCTAATAAAACTTGGAAGTTAGTTGTTTTACCACCGGGTTGTAAAACAATTGGTTGCAAATGGGTCTTAAGGAAAAAGTTGAAACCGGATGGTTCTATTGACAAATACAAGGCTAGGCTAGTTGCAAAAGGTTTTAAACAACTAGAAGGCCTAGAATTTTTTGATACTTTTTCTCCGGTAACGAGAATTACATCCATTAGACTTTTAGTTGCTATGGCTGCAATTTTTGATTTGCAAATTCATCAAATGGATGTAAAAACTGTTTTTCTAAATGGAGACCTAAATGAAGAAATTTATATGGACCAACCCTAGTGTTTTGTTGAAGCAGGCCAAGAAAGCAAAGTATGTAAACTTACTAAATCCCTATATGGCTTAAAACAGGCACCAAAACAATGGCATGAAAAGTTTGATTCCTGCATGATTGAAAATGGTTTTAAGACAAATGAGTGTGATAAGCGCATATATCATAAGTCTTGGAATAATTCACATGTGATCATTTGCCTATATGTTGATGACTTGTTGATCTTTGGCTCTAACATGAATGTTATTGATGAAGCTAAAAATGTTCTTAGAAGCCATTTTGATATGAAAGATCTTGGTGAGGCAAATTTTATTCTTGGAATAAAAATAACAAGAACATGTGAGGGGATTTTCCTTGACCAGTCACATTATGTTGAGAAAATTTTGAAAAAATATAACTTTCATGATTGCAAGCATGTTGCTACTCCTTTTGATTCAAGTGTTCACTTATTTCCTGTTGAAAGTGAAAATGATGTAATAAATCAAAAGGAATATGCTAGTATAATCGGAAGTTTGAGATATGTGACTGATTGCACTAGGCCTGATATTGCATATGCAGTAGGAGTGCTTGGCAGGTTTCCAAGCAAGTCAGGTAATGAACATTGGCATGCTATAACAAGAGTTATGATATATTTAATTGGAACGAAAAATTGTGGTTTGTTCTATAAAAAATATCCTGCTGTACTTGAAGGCTTTTGTGATGCGGATTGGAACACTTTGTCAGGTGATTCCTGTTCTACAACTGGTTATGTCTTTACTTTAGGTGGTGGTGCTGTTTGTTGGAGATCAAAAAAGCAAACTATAATTGCCAACTCTACCATGGAGGCTGAACTAATTGCTTTAGCTTCAGCTAGTGAGGAAGCGAATTGGTTAAGAGATTTATTGTTTCAAATTCCTTATTTTGAAAAACCAATTCCTCCTATTTTAATTCATTGTGATAGCACCGCTGCAATTGGTAGAGTTCAAAACCGTTATTACAACGGTAAATCCAGACCTATAAGGAGGAAACACAGTAATGTAAGATCGTATTTGACAAATGGTACCATTAATGTTGATTATGTCAAATCTTGTGATAATCTTGCAGATCCTCTTACAAAGGCCTTAACAAGAGAAAAGGTTTGGAGCACATCGAGGGGGATGGGATTGAAGCCTACAAATTCTTGAGTCATATATGAGGAAACCCAACCTGGGGACTAGAGATCCTATAACCAGGTTCAAAGGGAAAAACTAATCATATGATGACTTGTTGTGAAAAATGCACTATTTTTTTTTCCTCCCTATGATGTGAGTGCATTATTTCCTGTAGTTTGTGAAGGTTGAGTTGATAAAACTCTTAATGAATATCTGTAGCCCGTATGGGTGGAGTGTTAATCTTACAGGAGCACTCTCGACAGATTTCACCTATGTGATGTGTGGAAGTAGGTCGCTTCCTATGAGAATGGGGCTACTTACAAGATAATAAAATTGCAAGATTACAATTGAAAATAAAATGAAGAAAGTAATCTCTTCAGGCTGAGGCGCGGATATCTCGCTCTCTTTAAGGAGATTCAAGCCCACTGCAGCAAATGTTTTCACCGGTCCAGCAGTAGTCCTCTTTGACTTGTCCCCTCCAGGATACAACAACCTTTACAAAGTATAACTCAACAACTCTGGACAAGAGTTGAGTCCAAAGCTCCACAAAAAAAAGAACACCTCCCTTCAACTAATAAGAACTCTCTTTAGACTAACTCTTTCACTCTTTGTTTTCTCTTATGAATTGTGTGTCTCTAAAACCAAATGAAGACTACCACTATTTATACTACAAGAAGTCTTCCTAGCAATGAATAGGAAGATAATGGAGGTAGTAAATAGTGAAGATAATGGCCTTAGGAGTTACATAGGTTACAATGGGAGTTACATAGGTTACATAAGTTACAATGGAGGAATTAAGAATGAAATACTCGTCTTATGATGCAGATGCAGGTAACCAGGATCAGCACCCAGCGCCTAGTTGATCTAGTTGAGCTTCAGAGTCAGTGGTGAGTCTCCTTGCATTCTGGAGGGCTCTTTTACTCGCTTTCTAGTTTTTCATTTATAGGATGTTGAGGGGTCTTTCCCAATATCCATCTTAGTATTGTAGAGGCTTCATCGACAATCAGATTGTCAGTTTGAGTCTCTTCCTTGAATTGCAGATTTTTGCTATGAGAATTTAAGTGTCATTTTGGCCAGACAATTATGTTTTAAGCATTTCTTTTAAGGTTGTTCTCATTTCATAATTTAGTTAAGTTAAGTCTTCCGCTGAGTTAAGTAAGTCAAGCCAACGGTTCGCTCAAGACCACCAATGGTCAGTGGGTATCGGCCACGTCCACGGTGTAGACTCGGGGCATGACACACATCATTACTTTTGAAAATTTATTATTCTTACCGACATAAAATTATTATTCACACCAACATATAGTCACTTTAACTCACAACAACAGATTGTTAAAGTGATGAAACATTTATGGTCTATAAACATGAAAATATAGTTGGAGATGATATTGACCAACAAATGACTCAAATTAACAATGTTGGTTCATCTTGTCAATCACATGATTGAGAAATGTAAGTTCAACTTGAGAGAATTGTTTGTACTATGTGGGAGGATTCTATTAAAAGCTAATACAGTATAATTTATGTTCAATTTTTTTATTAAATTAAAGGTAGATGAAACAATTACTTAAGTGGAGAATAAATACCTTTGTAATAATTTATTATGTGATTTTATAATTTTTATTTGATAAGATAATTGTTGGGGCTATTTTAATAATTTTACAACTTATGAAATTTTTATGTTTATGAGAAAATATATAACACAAAAATTTTATATCGCATATCCAAACAAAACTCTAATTTCATCTTATAATTCTGTATCATGATACCATATCATGATTTTATATCATGATATAATATCGAATGGCCAAACAGGCATGTAAAAAATAGAAAACATGAGATATTTTATGTTATGTGGCGGTAAAGAAAATAGAAGGGGCCAGAAAGTAACTTTTAGTAATAAATTCTTATCCTGGATGAAAAATAATAGATTCTTATCACTTGAGGAATATCTTTTTGACTTTTCTTTGTATTCACGTGTCTGATTATAGTAGAAGAGGAATGTAAATTAAATTATTTAGTATTGATTGTGTTTGTGTATTCTTGATACTGACACATTATATCAGTTACAATTATTGATTAGAATGAACATTTTTTGACTTGCATCAGTGATTTAAAATCTAAGTTAATTTTATTGAAACAAGTGATTGGAATTTTTTAAATGGTACCTTTTTTTATTATTTTTTATAAAGATGGATTACTCATAAATATATTATAAGACCTTTCGTAAATGCTTACTTAAGATGTATATAAAACTCAATTATTGAATGTCTTAACTTTTCTAGACGGAACTTTCTTATTCTAACTATGGGGTTAGCAAAGGAAAGAAAATTATCAAAACTTTTCGACTCTTATATAATCTTGGCAAATAAATAAAGCATAATAGATTAAAAAATGCTGAAATATTTTATGGTTCTACATTAATAAATTGCATATTTCTTTGTTTCTTTTTTATAAATAAAGATTTGCAATTATATATTATCATAAGCTTTCAAGTACATATTATAATTTCATAAAAATTCATTGGTAAAAAAACACTACTAGTAATTAGCTATTTTCTAATAAGTTGTAACATTAGATTTTCTATCATTAGTTTAATTAGGTTGAAATTTTGAATATAAGGTGGAATTTCCTCGATATAATAAGATAAAGAGAAAATGGAATAACCATAAAAAATCTCATATCATTTGAAATATTCCATTCTTATACCAAATCAACAATAATAATTAATGATTTTGCATATTAAGCTTGTCCATCTTGAAAACACAAACAAAAAGACATTTGAACTTATTAAATTAATTACATTTTTTCTTCCAAACACATATATGTGGGAGAAAGCAAAGTTATTTCCAGAAAGATCCCTGCGTTGATGGCTAAACTTTACCAAAATAGAACACAAAGAACTTCATGATTTCTTTGTGTATACAATATCATAACCCTACACCCACCGTGCGTGAATTCAGAATTTAAAATATAGAGTTTATGAATTCAGAATTCAGTATGATCTTCTCACATATATACATGCATTTAAAATCTTCTTTTCTATGTGTACAACATAGACTTAAGTCGAAAATAATGAGTTCAGTCAAATTCATAAAATCAACTCTAAATCAACCGGACCTTATGAGGTGATGAGAAATGTTTGGCTGCAGATATCATAGTTTTCTCTGGTCCATATGAACCCTTAGAACTTGAATCTTTCACAACTTTACTAGTATCATCATCTTTAATATAGAAGCACACAAAAAATGACTTTAAGTAAGAAGAGAAATCACTATTTTTCTTCTTACTATAGCTCATAATTTGTTTTCTTTCAAAGAAACAAGAACTAGAAATATTAATTTTCACAATATTGATTCACAAAGATAAAATGTTTTTTTTCCCCTTGAGTGTTATGAATTTATGATGATGAACTCCTTTATATAACATGTTATTCTTGGGGTCCAAGGTAATAATATATAAAATTTAGAAAAATAGACATTTGATGTTGTGCGTGGCAGCCACGAAAAGGAAATTCCAATTATATTACTTCTATCAATTATTAGTATAGTACTGCATAACTCTACCTATTAAAGTTTAGGCAAATATGTTGACTTATACGCTGTTGATATTAATATTTAAAGTGCATATATTAGTAGGCATAAAGAGGAGAAAATGATTATTAAAGTGTATGTAATCACCATGACATGTTTTCCATTATTTTCTATCAATTGCCCTGCTATATATACTGCAAATTATATAAAGGATGAATTTTTTCCTTGTGTTTTATGAATGAGAAATAGATGATATATAATTATCATGTCGCATATAAAAAGAATATTATATTGTGTTTATATTTTGAGGCTAGTGTAGTGAAAGAAAGAATTGAGATAAAGAAAATATTATATATTTTCAATTTTTTACTGTAAAAGAGAGTAATTTAATACCGAAGAAATGTATTCTTGTCGATGCAGTTTTAATTTGGACTCAAGCAGTTCGAAGTTGTTTGAACCACACAACGTTATCGATTGTTGCATTCTAAATGTGACAAGTCGAGAGTTATATTGTTGAATAGAGTAAAATATACAAACATCAATCAAAGTTTTTATGTATTTTATTTTTCAACTTTAATTTATTATGTTTTTATAAGGATTTTTAATGATTGTGATAAACAATTTAACATTTAGAAATTCTATCAATTATTCAGGATCGTAGAACTATATGATTTTCACATATATTTAATACTATGATATTTCAGTCAAGAATACATACCTGAATCTGTCATTATAATTCTTGACTTAATTGAGTGGAAGTCTTCTCTTTTGGTTCTTTAGAAGTTGTTTCTCTCTCTTGCTTTATACTTTACGTATAACTTTGACGGATAAGACTATATCTTTATGGCAGAAACATGACCCTTTAAATAAAGTGTGTTTTGACATAATTTTCACCTTTCCATCATGGTGAGTAGTTGAGATAATGGATAACTGAAAGAGGTAATTGGTAAATTGGAAGACTTAATGGGTAGTTGAAGTAACTTCTCCACTTCCCCATTTCTCCACTTATCATATTAGAATTAGAATTTAGTTAGTAATTAAATATTAAACCAAATAATATTTATGTGAGTGGGTCATAAAACTAACAATCTTCACCAACAAAATATGAAAAAGTTATCTTAGTATTTTTTGTAGGAAAAATACTTAAATCTGTCATCGAATTTTTAGAAAAGATTTATTTATGTCATTTCTTAAAAATTTGGCTCATTTATGCTGGTGCTTTTAAAGAAAAGACTCATTCATGCCCTTTTTTTTAACTCCGATTATGCAAAATCATTTTTTTCACACCAAACAAGGTTTAACACTTTTCTATTGGTGTTTTGGATCAAATGTACATTTTTTACTTCTACATCCCTAAGAACACCAAGAATATATAAGAACATTAACAATTCCCAAATTTCAAACTTATTCAATTCTTCACGAATCGCCTCAAATATCAAGAGTAGTTTCGCTCTGAGCTAGATACCAAAACTCAATTTCTTTTGAGCTTGAATTCAACCTAACTCAACAAGACGCAATTGAAATTCTTCAAAGTTTCAAAGCTTCAACATTCTTTAATGGTAGATTCTCCACAACTTCATAAACTCAAAAAAAAACTAGTCAACAAAGATCTAATGTACAAAACTACAAAACCAAGTATGAAAGAAAAATTTGAAATTTTGTTACTGATTTTCGTTTTTGGAATACATTTTTTAAATATGGGTGAAATTTTTGAACTCTACAAATTTTTAAAAAAGAAATTAATGATGTAACCGAAATTTGAGATGATTTCGAGAAGAATTGAAGATGTTGAAAATTCAAGAGTTGTTTATGTTCTTCATATGTTATTGGTGTTTTTTAAGAAAAACAAGCTAAAAGTACACATTTGATTCAAAAACACCAATAGAAAAGTGTTAAACCTTGTTTCGCGTGTAAAAAATGGTGGTTTTGCAAAGTCGGAGAAAAATGGCATGGATGAGCCTTTCTTTAACAACAATGATATAAATGAGCTAAAATTTTAACGAATAATACAATTAAACATTTCTAAAAGTTCAATATATTTAAATTTTTTCCTTTTTTGCATTTACATATTTGAACCTTACTAGTCTTTCATGGACAACGTTATATGTCACTAAAAATCTTGACTTTTCTTTATGCCTGCATGTCTGAATAGGAGAACGTAACTTAAATTGGTAGAAATTTGATTGGGATTCAAGATTTAAATTTAATATATATGATTTTTAATATTAAACCTATTGTATTTTAAAATTACAAGTTAGAATTTTGATATTTATTGATAATTTAGTGATATGTTGTTTTGTAATCACAATTTTTCACTTATTTTATTGACTGATAGGTAAAGTATGATTATACAATTCGATATAGACAAGTAAAAAATTTATGATTAAAGCAACTTTATTACTGTTGTGCAAGTTAAGTGATTAGTAATTATTTTGACTGTTCTAATGCTTTTAAATGGTGTCTTTTTAGACTAATAAACAATTGATTGGAAATTGACAGCAAGTCTATAAGCATTGTATCACTATAACAAAAAAAAAATTTGACTTTGCTTCACATCGTCGAATTGGATTGATATTAGGTTAACTTTATAATTCAAGGAATATAGTATTTCAAAGGCTATACAAATATTCTAGTCTTACTTTGTTTGCCAGGTGCAAGTACTTGTTTATATTCGATAAGAGATTTAAGATTCAAAGTATAATTATTATATAATTATTTTTCGTAGAAAATGTTTTATTTTTAGTTAAGGTGATATTTTTTTATATAAATCTAAATTTATTTAAGCTTCAATATAAATATTAAATATTATATGAAAAATCAATCGATTGTAAATTATGAGTAACTAAAATTATACTATGGCTACGATTATAAATTGTATGTCAATTGTAGAAGACTTAAAAATGTTTTTAAGCAAAAGCAAAGAGAATACTTTAATGGAAAACTATATACAGTAAAAATTCCAACTTTATCATAGCTAGCTAATATCCAAGTAGCCGATTTGAAAATCTATGAATTGGGCCTACACCATCGATGAATTTGAGCCCATTAAGTCCTTCTGCAGTACAAAATGTCAATAACTAATTTTTTTGGCATCTTTCACATATAGCAAATACAAAATTTAAATTGTATGTTATAGCAAATTTTATACAATTACGCTCCATAGCAAATATATATATGTATAATTAGCTATACATATACAATTGAAAGTTATGTCTATTTCGCTATACATATATACAGAAGAAGCAATTGTATAATTTGTTGGATCCTCTTCGGATTTGTATAATTTCGCTGGCAGTCCATTTGTATAAATCGTTGTTAGCCGCTCATAAATCGTTGTTAGCCTCTCAATTCAATTGTATGTGTTTGTATATCTGTAAGAAAATTTGAGTTTGTATACAATTTTGAATCGAATTGTATAAAACGAGAAAGAGAGAAAGACAAAAGAGACTTGGACAGGGAATATACAATTGAATTGAATTGTATAAAACGAGAAAGAGAGATATTATATACAGTTTGAATTTTTTTATAAAACAAGAAAGAGAGAAAGGCAAAAGTGACGGGTAGGAAAATATTTGTATTGTATAATTATAAGTATATAGAACGGAGATATATGTATTTGATTGTATATATACAGTTTTCTCTCGTTTTATACAAATAGAAACACTATTTATATGCGAGCGACATGGAGCGAGAGATGGATAGTGACGAGCGAGAATATGAGGGAGAGAAACGGCTAACAAACAATTTGCTATGAAACATAAATATTAACTTCTAAAATCATCTGAACTAAAGAAACGTCCTCCAAAAAGTGGACACATTCTGGGAACTAGCAAATTAATGTTGATTTGGTGAACAAAAGGAACAACTTACTTGTCAGTAATGATTTACTTCTAACTATTCAAAGCTTCATCACTTGCTATGGAGACTTCTTTTAGTGCGGTAAAAATTTTAAATTGGGGATCGCACATATTTATTGTAATTATCACAAGGTTAAAAATGAACGTTTAATTTAAGTTAATTAATTGATGGATAATTGTAAATAATTAACTTAATCGATAGTTAATGGCTAAAAGGATCATTTATTTAAGACCCTATACTATTTGTTCCATATAATTAAATTAAGTTAGTGATTTTTTTCATTTATATTAGAGGCTTGTGCACGTGACAACTAGGTTTTGGGGATTGAATTAAGTTGATTTGTCATTCGTATTAGTAATTGTTTATGAACTTTTGTTTTATTTTCGCATTTTATCAAAACGGTTGAATTTTAAGCTGATTTGTCTTGGTTGAATAAGACGAGTGTCATCACACCCATTTTTGTACAGTGACACTTATTGGGAGAAGACAACTTGAAAGTATCAATTTTATTTAGAGATTAAATCAACGCCAAAAAAAGAAATTATGACTCGACAAAGTTAAGATCCTAACAAGAAGCTGAATTAGATTCAATCGATAATTCGAATTGAAAAAAAATTATTACTTTATTGGTAATAGAATATTGATATAACAGTTTTTGAAACTGTTCTAATATTTTTTATTATCAGATTATTAATTCTTAACGGTTTAAATTTTTCTGATAAGGAAGGCGTTAATTAAGTCGATATTTGTGAGTGCACTATTATTTTATCGTCTTTAGTTAAACCATCTCAATATTCAATCATTTTTGCTTAGTATAATAAAAAATAAAGCATGGTCCATGTACAGAAAGGAGATTACAAATTCATTGAACACATTATTCAAATCCTGACTATGTACTTGAATCATGAAAGCCATCTAAATATCTTTCAGACAACAATATCTCCATACAACTATTCTTTTTGTTCTTCTGTCTCTTCTTGCCTTTGCAAATTAATAAATACTTTTAAGTTTCTAAGTATCATATTCTGAAAAAAATTCATTAAAAAGAGATCCAGATGAATTTAATTTTTTATTTTTAGTCTGTTTGAGAAAAAAAATCTCTTTTTTAATAACTCTTCATATTAAACATTTCGCACAAAGTGCACAAACATGTTAACTTTTCATAAAAGTAAAGGAGAAGACTCTTTTTATTAATCAAACGCCTGGGACTTCTTTCTAATATGAGTGGTGATGAAATTCAATCTCAAGAGCCCTGTTTGCATTGATTATCATATTAAATTAATTATCTCATATAAAAACTTAAGTTGTTAGAGAATTATACTTTTATATTTAATTGTGTTAGAACTTAAAGGCCTTAAATATATAAAATTGACGTACTTAAAAGATGGTTTATCAAAGAGAGCATATTCTAATTAATCATATCGTTGGAGATTAATATATATAGTCAACCTAATTAACCAATTAACAATCACGAAACTTGAAGTTGTCAACAAAAATCAATGATAAAAATGAACACATAATGATGGGCTTAACAAGCATTCATATTTGGCTTATGAAATCATAATAAATGTTTGCTACAAATTGCACTAAAAATATTGAGAAAATGAATCACTTTAAGATTTGATGCACGGGATAAGGTAAAGAAAAATACATAAATAAATTAAAGTAGAACACCTTAGCCTTTAGTTGAATCAAAAAGCTTCGAATACTTAATAAATAGATTTAATAGAGAAGTATTGAATGATTAGTTTCATCTCAAATTATTGATAATTTTATGATGAAAAATACTTCTTCATTTAATTATCTAAATTTATATACATCTCAATCTGTCAGATGACATTGCAAGTGATCTCAAACTCTTGTAGAAACATGAGACTCTTGATAAAGAAATCGACACAAATGTTGAGAAACACCCTTAACTTTGGTGAAACTTTAAGAGTATAATTCACTCATGTTGCAAGATCAGATGTACATATAATTTTCGATAGTCAAATAAAAGAGTGTTTTTAATTAAGAGTACAATCAATAATTCGAAAATAAAACTAATACTTGACATTAAATTTAAAAGTGTTTTCGATACTGGAATAAAATAATAAAAAGAGGAGAAGAAAAGGACTTGCCTCCCATTAAATGTAACAAAAGCCAGCTGAAAGGCAACCTTAAGAATCTTTTGATAAATTTAAAATGTTTTACTTTTTGCAAAATTCAATTGGAGAAAACATCGTGGGTATATATAAAAACATGTCAACGACAAGAAGTCACGTCTGTTACTTCATTTTTCTTAATTCTAATAATAAATAAATGGTACATTTTTTTGGTTAGCAATGATAAGGAAAACCAAACAATATATAATTATTAAATAAGTAAGGTTAATTATTTGATTCTTTTTTTCTTCCTCAATTATTAGTTGAGTTGGCAGAATCTTTGCTTTTGTTTATAAGCTACATTTTTTGTTTGGCTACTAATCCAAAGTTCAATTGTAGCAAAAAGAAAATTAATTAAAATGGGAAGACAACCTTGTTGTGACAAAATAGGACTCAAAAGGGGTCCTTGGACAATTGAAGAAGATCATAAGCTTATGAATTTCATTCTCAATAATGGTATACAATGTTGGCGTCTTGTACCAAAATTAGCAGGTAACAAATTAAATTAATAAAACAACACACGTAATGTCTTTGAATTATTTCAACTCATCTATCGCGTGTAAATATTTATCGTTTTTACTCTATTGTTCTCGTATAGTAAGGTAGAGTGCCTCTTGTTCATTGTTCAAGAGATTTGTCGATTGATAATTTCTTTTATTTTTATATTTTCTAGGTGATAAGTTCGAGACAGAGTTAATTGTTCATGCTTCTGATTTTACTTTGAATTGTTTCTATTTCCAAGAATAGTTTAAAAATAAAGTGACAAAAGTAAAAAATGGCGTTCTTTATGTCTGTTTTTCTTCTTCTTTAGGATTATGCATTGCATGCCCTCACAAATTTAATTGATATGAACTAAAAAGAGTATTTCGTAATTATTCTAAAATAACTTACCTAGATTTGATATTTATACTACCTACTAATATTATCTGTTCACACTATATAACATAAATATATGAATTTCCTTTCTTGACATTGTAAAAATAAAATTTCAAAAGAATAAAGTAATATGATGGAATATAATTAATTGATGATATTTGAAGGGCTAATGAGATGTGGAAAAAGCTGTAGATTAAGATGGATAAATTATTTAAGGCCAGACCTTAAAAGAGGAGCACTTACTGAAGCAGAGGAAGACATGATCATCAAGCTTCATTCTCAACTTGGCAATAGGTAATAACCTTGCACATCCATATATTTTTTGCACAATTGATGTCTTCGCGTTATTTTTCATGTTGCTAATTCACTTTTTTAAAAATATTAGGTGGTCGAAAATAGCAGGACATTTTCCAGGACGTACTGACAACGAAATCAAGAATCATTGGAATACAAGAATCAAGAAAAAGCTAAAATTTCTTGGCATAGACCCTCTAACTCACAAGCCAATTGAGGAGACTAATAATGATGATATTAAGCAACAAGTTAGTGAAGAGATTAATGAAAAGGTGATGCCAGAAAAAACTTTAGAGTATACACAAGAGCAACAAAATTCAACATCTAGTTCAAGCAATAATTTGGAAATGTTCCAAAATTCACATACTTTGGATATGTATTATCCAGGATTTGAAGATCCTTTACAAAATTGGATAACTAGTCCAATTCATAATTGGGATCTTTTCGACAACTTACAAGACAATTTTCTATAACGATCAATAAAAATTTCATCTTTTAAAAAATATTTAGCCTTAAAGAATCATACACTCGTATGTATGACTGTATTTTTGGAGGATTCGAACGAGTAGCATAAGCTTCTACTATTCAAAGTTGAGTATTTTTGGCATATCTATTCGATTCAATTTGTACAATCCAGGCCTAATCATCAACATTCTTTTTTTTTTCTCTTGGTGTTTGTTGTATGGATGGTTCTATAGTTTGTTTGAATAAAAATATTAATGATGTGACCTAGAATATCTTTGCCAGCCACAATATTTGTCTTTAACCTTATAGCTATATTTTCTTTACATATAAACGTATGAAATATAAATGAACTACTCTACTACAGTAAAGTGAAATTATCGAGGGAGCATAATTAATTACGTCAAAGAAATGTACAACAATATATTCTACTATATTATTTGTGAAGATCAGTCATTTTCTGAAGGATTCTCCACTTAAGTACAAAAAAATCTCTATATTGGTAATACCATTGAAAATAGTATTATAGCACACAATTGGTAATATTGAATTATGAATTGATATCAAATATAGTATTAGAACGAACATATTTGATTATTTGTACGTGGGTTTGGATTGTCTATAGAGTTTCTAAGGTTTATTTTTGTCATTAAATTGCATGGTTTATCTTTTGCATATTAATTGATTTTTATCCTTATTAGTCAAACTTCTGCTTTTAGAGGGGGCATAAGTTCTTTAACAACGCGCTTCAATCATAATTTATATAATATTATAATATAAAAATATAAGTTATATTACCAATCCTTAATTTGGTCATGTATTAGCGCATAAAGAGCTGTTTTTTTTAATTCGAATATGCAAGGTAGAAAATAAATAAATAAAAAAGCAGAATCATTAACTAAAACTCCACACTAAGTCACCAAATATGTGGTCCTGGACTCATCATGTACCTTCTACCAATATCCTAGAACTTTCTGGATGTGAACAAAGACAAAGTGATATATGGGAAATTAATTACAAGTAAAATACAAATCATATGGTAAAATAATATTGTTGCCCATACTTTTTTTTTAAAAAACCAATCCTAGAGAATTTAAAGAAGTTCTAGAGAGGTCTAGTAACAAGTCATTCATTTAGTATTTCCAGATTATTCTTCTCTACCCTTTATATTTTCATCACTCACCTTTGCTCTTTATTCTTATTTTGAGTTTGAAACTTCAAAAAAGAAAATAATAGTTATAAACATGGCTCATTGCTTATCAAGATTTCCAATTTCTCAACCTATTTTATTTTCAAACAATCCAAAATATTCCAACTCCTCTCTTCCAATTTCTAGTAGAAAATATCAAGGTAATTATAAGAAATTGAAGGTCATGGTTGTTGATGAAAGACATAATCTTGATCACTTACAAAGACAAAACAAGACTCCTCAACCTAGAAAAAGAACACCCCAAATGGCCCCTGTTGGTAAGAATCAATACATCCTCTTTTCCACTTATTATTTTTAATTTTTTGATATAAGGTATCGTATAATTTGATTTTAGCTGATATTTATGGATCATACATTAATCAAAATAGTTAAATTTATATAAAATTATATATATTATATATGATATAATACTAAGTTGGACATAAAATTGTCATATAAAATAAAATATTTATGCATTTCTAAAGTTAAAGGTCCTAGGTGAAGTTCATGTTATTTTTGTTTATCATAACACGATGTCAAAGTCTTTGATGATTAATTTTCGAAGAGGGGGTGGGCCAATGTGCACAAACCATTTTTATAGTTGAAGTCCTATACATATAAATAGGTTTATTATTTTTTTTTCTTAGGTTATTATTTAATGAAAATTATAAAATAAAAAAAATTATATATCTTTAACTTGTCTCTAGTTTTGGGCAATTTTCTTTTAGTAATTTTGATCTTTGCTATGTTTATTTTGTGGCAGGGTTATGGGATAGGTTTCCAACAGCAAGGACAGTCCAACAAATGATGGACACAATGGACAGAGTCATAGAGGATCCTCTTGCTTTTAATGGAGGTTGGGTTGTAGGTATATATAGTAAATTTTTAATTTTTAAATTGGAAGAAAATGATTTTTTTTTTTTATAAATGATTTTTCTAATAGGAGCAGAATAACAAATCTAAATTTACTGCATCCCCCCACCTACTGATTTGCCCCGACCCAGTTCCACCTCTTTGACCATCTCAATCCTAAGCCACAAGTCCCCATTATATTCTGGCTTATACTTCTCTTTAGATAATGTTTTATCTTTTTTGCTAGGTAATATATAATTACTTCATTTAACATTTTTTGGATTTTGAAATCTAATATATTTATTTTTTATTATAAATTTTCATTGATTTTTTAATATTTTAAATTATCAATTAGTGTGACCTTTATAACTCTTTTTGCTCCAAATTAAGTGAATTATCGAGGTCTTGTATATTTAAGACATAAATTAGATATAATGATTTATTTCCTTACTAATCGATGTTAAATTTATGATTAAAATAATTAAATTAATTTCAATACTAACTAATTAAAGATAAAATTAGAAGATTATTTTAAAAGTAATCTTGTAATTAAATTGAGTAATTAAGTTAATTTGAAAAATAAAAAAAAGGAGTACTTTTTACGTAGTTAATAAATATACATATATAAATTTTATTTTAATTTTTTTGAAGATGTCATACGTAAAAATTTTCAATCAAATTTAAATTATTTGACTCGTGAAAGGTGTCACAAGTAAATATTTAGATGTTTGATCTGCTAGATGATATATAAATGGTAGGTGATTTTTAGTTAATTATGTAATGTACTTCTAAACAAATAAAAATAAAATAAATAAGAAACTTAGATTTGTTGTTCTATATTTTAGGAAATGTTTTCTTTTTCCTTCGTTCCAATAAAAGAGTACATCAAAATTATTTATTCCAACTTAATGTTTATGTATATATAGCTATACTCGTACATCAAAATTATTTATTCGGATTTTGTATTTATGTATATATAGCTATACTTTGTATCGAAAATATTGATGATCGATTTAACTCATTGATCGTACGCTACATTCACTTCGATTACAGGGCCATCGACCGATGATATCGGGTACAGAAGGGGAAGGACACCATGGGAGATAAAAGAAAATGAAGGAGAATACAAAATGAGGTTTGACATGCCAGGAATGACCAAAGAAGATGTTAAAGTTTGGTTAGAAGAGAAAATGTTGGTTGTAAAAGGTGAAAAAATGGTGAAGAATAATGAAAAAGAGGAAGAATGGTCAGCTAAGAGCTATGGAAAATATAATACAAGAATTGCTTTGCCTGAAAATATTGACTTTGAAAAGATTAAGGCTGAGGTTAAAGATGGTGTATTGTATATTACTATACCTAAGGCTAGTAGCAATCCCAAAGTGTTTGACATTAATGTTCAATGAACAATTTTGATGTATATTGGTTGCTCCCAAGTTCAATTTTCTTCAAGGTAAAATTAAAATTATTTTACTTTATTCTTCTAATTTTACTTTATTTTATGTAAGTATATAAGATAATTTAAAATAGAATAAATAAATCATAAATGTTGATATGTTATAGAGAGCGTACACGCGCTCTTGAAGGCAAGTGATGAATGCACAAATTAGATATATTATTTTTTAATTGGTTACTTTATAATAGTTAGTACACATATTTATCAATAAATTTTTTTATACATATTTAATTATTTTTATTTTTTTATAATATTTATTTTAATTTGTTTTCACTTTAAATTTTTAAATCTATCATCTTTGTTGATTATTTTAAATAAATTGTGTGTATTTAAAAATTAATAATTTAAAAGTGTCTTTTAATTTTAATGTTTTAATATTTTTATGTTTTATTTGATTTTCTTTGCGTATTTTGATATCCTTTCAAAATTAACTTATTTTAAATACAAGACATTTGAAATAAAATCAAAATGAAAGAGAAAGAAAATAAACTCAATAGGAAAATAAAAGAGAAAAAAATGAATGTAAGTAAAAAAAAAATAGTTTCGATATAAGATAAAAAAAAATGTTAACTTAATTTAAATAAAAGATAAAAAAATGTTAATTTAATTTAAGTACAAGATAAAAAAAATGTTAACTTAATTTAAATACAAGATAAAAAATAAGAATATTTTTCTTTGAAAGAATTAAATATTTATTTTTGGGAAAATGCACAAGTACTCTCTCAACCTATGCCCGAAATTCCAAAGACACACTTATACTATACTAAGGTCATATTACCCCCTGAACTTATTTTATAAGTAACTTTCTACCCCTTTTAGCCTATGTGACATTAGTTTGAAAAAAAAAGTCAATCATCGTTAGACCCACAAGACAGTGCCATGTAGGTCGAAAAGGGGTAAAAAATTATTAATAAAATAAGTTCAGCGCGGTAATAGAACCTTAGTATAGTATAAGTGTGTCTCTGAAATTTCGGGCATAGGTTGAGGGGGGTACTTGGGCATTATCCCTTTAATTTTTAAAGAAATTATGAAATATTATTTTTTTAAAAATAAGAAATATTTTTAAAAATTTTTATTAAAAAAGATTATTTACACACATGACGGGCGAGTGTGTACGAACATAACCAACTTGGTTGATTGAATGTGTCACATCAGCACAAAAGATGCATAAAATACGAATAAAATGATTCTAGGGTAATATCAAGATTTTGGTTGAGTTTAGGTTGTAGTTATTTAAAATTTATTAAATATAAATTTATAAATTGTTCGGATTATATTAAATTAATGAATATATTAGTTCAAATAAATATTATGAATTAATATAATTGATTTAATTATTTAATTCAATAAATGTAAATTTAAATAAAGTCCGCTCCATAAAGCCTATATGATATTTAACTTAAATATGACTGGCCGAAGGGAGTACTGTTCAATCACAAATCCTCTATACTAAAACTGGACAAGGGTCTAAAATATCCTTAGAGTATTGAAAATGGTACAAAATTATCCTTCATCCACCTATTGGCTTCAAAATGTCCTTTTCATCCACCTATTGACTCCAAAATACCCTTGTCATCCACCTTTGTGTTCAAAATTGATCATTTTTTTTAATTTTTTTAGAAATCAAACTCTTTAAATATTTTTTAAAATATTTGGCATTCAATTATTGATTATAATTATAACTTATTAATATAATTTATAAATCAACCCACTACCCACTCATTACTAACTAAACCTCACCCAATTAATAATCCAATTATAATATCAAAATCCTCATAAACACTACTAAAACACGATGAAATTATAGATTTTTGAAAATGACATTCAAAATTATTCGAGTTCGAATCGGAGCCCCAATTAAATTTAGGTTGAGCCGCTTATTTAGGAGGACCCTTTCTTTCAAAATAGAATTAAAAATTTATGATTAAAGGTAAAGAAGTAATACATCCCGAATTGATTCATGCACTTTTTTAAAATATAATTTTATAAATATTTATAATTTGTTTTAAAACTTTAATATATTATTTTGAAAAAAAGTTACCTATGAAGTAACATCACATAATTGGGACGTAAGAATAATTATGATGAACATAGTCAGACTTTTAAGTTTATTGGTGAATTTTATGTAGCTACTCGAATGTATGATAATTTACTTCTATAATTTTTAAAAACACTCAATTGACAGTAGCTTGCATTAAAAACGTACCGGGTTTATTAATTTAGAGGGATTTACTTATTAATGGGAGGGATAGTCGGGTTCATTAATTTAGAGGGATTTACTTATTAATGAGATGGATAGTTGATTGATTTATAAATTATACGAATAATTTAAATTATAACATAAAGTTGAGCGCCACGTATTTTAAAAATATTTAAATAGTTTAAATATAAAACCGTTAAATAAGTGGTCAATTTTGAACCAAAAGAGGGATGACAAGGGTATTTTGGACCCAATAGGTGGGTGGGAAGGGTATTTTGGAGCCAATAGGTGGATGGAGGGTAATTTTGTACCATTTCCAATACTTTGAGGGTATTTTAGGCCCTTTTCTGATTCTAAAACTATAAATAGGGGTCTTATAATTCGAAAAAAGGGAACCAAAAATTTTGGCGAGAAGCTAGAGAAAGCTCCTGGATCAAAAGCTGCAGATTTCTCTACAAGTTCAAGAATTCAAGCATTCAAGTTTCAAGAACGATCAAGATCAAGCTCGAATCTCTTGGATTCAACTAGAAGTCAAGAACAAGATAAAGTTCAAGTTCAAGATCAAGATAAAGTTCAAATCAAGATCAAGTCCAAGTCCAAGTCCAAATCCAAGTTTAAGATCAAGTTCAAGATCAAAATAAATTCCACGTTCAAGATCAAGCTTTAAAGCCCTTGAGTTATATTTGAAAAGACGAATTCAGAGGAATCATAGAGATTGTAACACTCACACTTGAAATAATAAATTAATTGTTGCTATAATCTTTCGTTCTTGATTATTGTTTTCTCGAGGCAGATTTTATTGTCTACATAGGTGTGTCTCTAATATTTCGTCATCGAATAGAGGGGTACTTATGCATTATCCATATTTTTAGTTTACATAATTCAAAAAGTTTTCTTTAATAAATTTTGTTTTAAATTAAAATAAAGAAATAAATTGAAATGGTGAGTAATATTATTTTGATTATCGTTTATCTATCAAAACTAAAATTCAAATTTATTTCATTTGATAATAAAGTAGTTTCTACAACTTCCATAACGGGAAGAAAGATTATCTCCAAGATCATAGACTTGAGGCTTTTGTTGTATTTGCATTTTTGAAAATTTTGCAAATAGTTTATAATTGAGTTAGATTTGTTGCACTATTTAGGTTTGAGCCCAACTCACACGCCAAAGCTAATTCAAAGGAAGAAAATTTTACTAAATATTATAAGGAGTACACTCATCTCATTAACCACCAATGTGGGACTTTTGTCATCTTCAACACTTCACCTCATGCTCAGTGTTTATCATGAATGGGTAATTTTTAGTCTTGGTGACCTAACATCATGTGAGATGAACATAGCTCTAATACCATGTTAAATTAGGTTTTAGGCCTAAATCACACCCCAAAATTTAGGTCAAAGGGAGGAGGATTGTCAAAGATTCATAAGGAGTTCACCTATATCATTAACCACTAATGTGGAACTTCGATCATTTTTTAATATTTCACCTCACACCAGACTGAGCATGTGTGGGCAATTTTTAATTTCGGGGGCCCAACATTGGGTGAGATGAACTAACTCTGATGATGAACTAACTCTGATACTATTTTAAATTAAGTCTTAGGTCAAATACATACACCAAATGCTAGCTCAAAAGGAAAAGGATTGTCCAAACCTTATAACGAGTCTACTCATCTCATTAAAATGGTATCAGAATACCAATACAATACTTTTGTCATTCTTTAAAGTATAAAATATTCTACAACATTAGGTAAAATTGACTTGCAATGATATGTGACCCCTTTTCTCTAAGCCACTTTTCCTTTTCATTTTTTAAGTTATTTTTTTTCTTTTTCTCAAAAATAATCGAAAAGAACATTATGAATGTATCTATTTCCTTTAAATTTTCCATCTAAATTGGTTCTCTCTCAAATCCGCACATATAATTATTTACTTTAAGATTAATATGTGATGTTTGTAATTTTTTATGGTAAGCACATTTAGCATAACACATAAGGGGCATGACCCCTTGAACTTCCTGACTAACTTGACACTTATCGTGTGAGACATTTGTTTTTAAGGTGGAGTGTGTGGCATTACACATCTCCTACGTGGAAAAAACTAATCCTACGTGGTAAAACACATCACAAAACACCCAATCTCTCAGTCATTTCTTAAAATCCCCAAAACATGCTCCAGAAAATCCTAGATATTTCTTTGTTGATCTCCGCTCAATATGTGGTCAATTCAAGAAAGTTGATCAATAATCTTTATGTTTTGTTTCCTACGGCGTGGTCGATTCAAGAATATAATGTTTGTTGTCGTGTTTTAAGGCTGATTCGAGAAAGTTACGAGATTTTATGTTCAATCTTGTGAAGCAAGTTCATTTTCGAATCTCTATGACTATTGCTGTTAATTTTCTTTTTAACTATAGCATATACAGTGATGAGTTTTGTACATATGAGAAACATAGTTAACTATACATATCTACATAAAACCCCAACTAACCCCACTATAGCGGCCCAACCCACTAAAGCAGTGTCATCATTGCGGCCCACCCACTAAAGTAGTTTCGTTTTGCGGCCCAGCCACTGTAGAGAGAACTAACTCATCCCGCTACATTAGTGTAACCCCTGTTATAGTGGATTGCATGGAGACATAGACTCGTAAAGCCTTCCACAAAACCCCATTTCACAACACACATTCGAAGCTTGATATTCTGAAAAAACACCTTCATGCCAAATTCAATTCTAAAAGTTTTACTCGCTCGAATTCGATTTCAAGAGGCCATATGAATTCCTTAATGTATTGGCTACTAGAAAATACTAGCTTAGGCATACCCACCCATTACCGAATGACCCTAGACCTCACCTCGCTAAGATTCCATCTGAGACTTGGCTTAACCTAAAAATTAAAAATCACTTCTAAAAATGTTTTTTGATTTGATTTTTTTCACCAATAGCCTATTCATAACGATTGAAATGGATTGTTACAGCAAATGCAAAATGAGATAAAGTAACATTTATTTTATTTCAGAGAAAATAATAATTTTTATTTAAATTTTATAACTACTAAAGAAATTGAGGTTAAAATCAGGTATGAATTTATATCTACCTAGTATAATGTGAAGCCTCATTTTTTGAAATTTTTTGCTTTTGAACAACTTATTATCTCTAAATCTGAATACTAAATAATTTAATTTTTTAATTTATTTTCGTCCACATATAAATTTGTACTGTTTTTCTTTATTTATAAACTATAAATATAAAATTTGACTGAAACATAATATGATATTTTAATGGTCCTTAACACATAATAATAATTATCATAAGCCAATCTTAGTAGGCTTTAGATTCACTTGAACAAACTATATAGATTCAATAAGAATCCTACAAGGGTCTTCGTCTTGTGGATCAGCAAAGTATGCCTTCGAATCACAATATAACAGGCTTTTGTATAAGCCCAATATAACACTTTGGTACAATCACAAGTATGTACTATGTAGTATCACACGTTTGTCCTATTACCGCATCTAAAAATTAAAAAATATTAGCATCAAATAAAAATATATACATATATCTAACTATTATATCCAGAATCAATGTGTTCGAATATTATCGTATATTTGAAGACAAAGATAGCGAAAAAGATACTAACCACATGAAAATATCAATAAGGTGGTTAGGAATAGCACAATCATCAAATTTTTCTCCATGTTATATTAAGAAAACTAACATATATTTTACTTTGAAGTGGTGATAATATATATAGTGCCAAGCTCATTAACATCGTATATATCCTTTCTATTTTTATATAGATAAGATCTTTTATGCAACTTTGAAAATCTCATTAAATAAAATTTTACTTTTTATTTCAAAAATATACTCACTTTAAAATTATTTTCCTCATTTTTACGTGTAACTTTAATTATAATAATTTGACATGTTTAAGAAATCTAACAAGATAATTCATTTTAAGATAACATGTTGACATTTGTTTTGTCATGATTTCATATCACAATTTCAAAGTTACCTTTTCACCCTTTTATTTGTAGTCCTAAAATTATGCAGCATTTGCACTTTTACACTATTATCAAAGGCTACATTTGCCTCGAAGTTTCTCCATACCTTATTTACAATGACATATTCTGTATAATTGCATCAGAATAAATACACAATAATTCCTTACCCATCTTCCGTTTTAGATGTCAGTTGAATTTAGAAGACTTCAATGAAATTATGTTATTTTTGAAGTTAAATGATCAAGAATAACATGACGTTGCAAAATATACACACCAAAGAGAAAGAAAAAACTTTAATTTCATTAATGAAATGTAATAATTGGAGACATAGCAATAGCCTTACTATGTACGTTATTTACGAAGTGTAGAATTAGCAACAATTCTTTTTCAACAACTTAATTTTGTTGTTGCTATATGGTAAAACTTTTAACTACGAGTTTTTTTAATTTTGTTGACAAACATATCGATGTTGTTGCCATATCATGTGCGTAAATATAAATAAATTTTAAGCATAACTAAATTAGCAACCATTTTTATTTCTTGTTGCTAAAAATATATATATATATATATTGTTGGCAACATTATTAATTTTCTCAACAAGTTTCCCTAGTTCTTTTGTCAGTTCTCATTCCCAATTTTTTTGCTTTTCAATGTAACTTTTAACTCTAGTTTTTTTTTTCAATTTAACTTTAAATTTTAATCGTGGTCTTCTCTAATATGAGATTTGCGGCCACAAAGAAGAATGGTGGCGGTGATGATAACATTACATATCAAAGTTTATTGATGCGTACAAGTGTTTTCAATAATGTTTTTGGGCGAGTCTCAAAGCGAGAAGTACCAAAAACGCTTCGAGACATAAATTAAAGACGTAGATCAAAAGGCTTAAGTTTTAAAATTTAAGACGTAAGCCTCGAGTATGAAAACATAAATTCTAGCTTAAAACTAAACACAAGCGTTTTTAATTTATTTTTTTGAACTTTTTTTTTTAAATTATATTTTTTATTATTGGTGTAATGATATTTCTCAAGTAATACTTTATTTCTTCATTATTAATTATTAATAATTATCTCAAATAAAAATAATAAGCATAATTTCTATATATTATAGGTTATTTATAAATATGTATTTGTAAAATCATTGAAAGGTTTTCTTTTGCTAATTATTATATTAATAATAAAATTACAAAATTGAATATAAACTCCATAGATCCACGGATTAATTATGGCTGTGTCTTGAAGCTTACGCTTCGTACTATATAAAACGTCTTGCCTCATAACCCTGCTTTTTAAAATAATAATTGATACTTCTCTCTCCACATCCCTTTAAGTGGTAATTTCTTTTAGTTCTATATGTGGTCAAAAGTGTGAAAAGGAAGAATGTTTAATTTCTTGATTTTAGGTCACAAAAGGGAGAAGTCTAGTAGGATTAGATGGCAAGTTTGATCAAAATTTCCAAGTATGGTGTTCATGTATTGATGCAACCATATTCAAAGGTCTGTTGTAATTTTTTGTTTTATTTTACTTGTTTTCAATTTGACTATATTATTTAATTGAATAATAATTATGTAGTAAACAATTCTTTTATTGTTGTTTTTTCCTTTGTATTTGAAGTTTACTGCAATTCATCATACACACAACATCACTAGAATCCTTTTCAACATCATGCGATTAGTTATTCATGACCTGATAACTAAACAACAAATTAAGTAACACTATAATTTAAGTCAAAAACTATTTAGTATTAACTTTCACATAAGATTATCCCAAAATGTCTCACTTATATACTATTATTAGCGTACATACAGTTTTTTTTTCATAAATAGAGTATTGAAATAATATTGTCATATACATCAATAATATGCTACTTATCTAGAGTCCGAAGCTTAAATGGCAAAAATAATGGTCAAAAATTTTAAACGGGTACATTAATTTTTTTTAACCAAAAGGACAAAATCGCTGACCTACCTGCGATTTTGTCCGACTTTTTTCACTTTTACAAGAAAATCGTTGTCCATGTAGTATTTTCATAAAAAAAAAGATTTTTTTTTAAAAAAAAATCGCTATCTAGGCAACGATTTTAGAGGAGAATTTTATTATTGTTTTTTTTAAAAAAAATAGCTGCCAAGGCAGCGATTTCTGTGGAACTTTTTTTCTTTGGTGTCTTGGCAACTAGGCAGCTATTTTAGTTAATTAATTATTTTTTTAAAAATATTGCTACCATTTTATTTCTTAAAATCGTATTAATTGTTGGTGTATTCTTTTAAAAAAATTAATTTTATCATTTAATAATAATAATTGGCAGTGATTTATTTGTTTTTTAAAAAAAATTCCACCAAAATTGCTACTCTGACAGAGATTTTTTATGAATACTTATTACTAACCAATGTAGCTAGAATTCTTGCTAACTGAACCACTTTAAAGTGGTTTAATTTATATGTTATGTCTACGTTGTTGATATGTTTATGGGAATGTCTCTGTTTCTATTCTTTTGGGATTTCTTTTTCAGGAAGTAAAAATGACTAAGAACTATGAATTTTTTTTATACTATTTTGGAATGAATCCCCTGATCTTCATTAAGAAAACTAGGTGCTTGTTATAAAAAAAAAAAACTACTTTTTTTTCATTCACAATAGTTTTCTATTGAATTATTTTGTGTCCATTTAAAAGTAAAAAGTACCTTTCAATTTGTATTTTGAGTTAATATCTTATATGGTCAGTCAATTATTATTTATTTCCTCAGAAAGTCACTTAACTTTGTATTTTACCTCAAAAGTTACTCAACTATTAATTATTCTCTCAAAAGTCACTTAGCTTTGAATTTTAACTCAAAAATCACTCAACTATTAATTGTTTTCTTAGAAAATCACTCTACCTATTTAATTGATATTTTAATTTAAAATTTCTAATGAAATTCTTTTTGTTTAAAATCCAAAATTTTAAAAAATTAAAAATATCATTTAATGACCCGCCCGATAAAAAATATACTATTGACCCATTTTATTTTACTCAATTCTTGTACCTTATTCACTCTCTTTTGGATCAATTATCGTTTATTTGAATATCAAACAAATTAATTTAGAGCTTAATTTATGCATTAATTAAAGCACACTAATGTCCATAGTTAATTTAAGTAAATATAATATTTGAAGCAATGAGACTGCCACAATAAATTAAGCGAAAGAAGAAAAAAACAGAGAACAATAATTCTTCCAATATTGTTTTAAAGTTGCATTACACTTCTTTTGAGTAAAAACATATATAATTAGGTGTTGGCGGGAAATTTAGTTGCAACTTTCGGTGGAAGTTTTATTGAATGGGTAAAATAAAATGGATCAATATTATATTTTTAATGGATCGGGTCATTAAATGATTTAAATGGTATTTTTTTATTTTTTAAAATTTTAAATTTTAAATATAAAGAATTACATCAGCAAATTTTAATTAAAATATCAATTAAATAGGTTGAATGACTTTCTGATAGAATAATTAATAATTGAGTGACTTTTGAGTTATAATTCAAAGTTGAGTGACTTTTTGAGAGAAAAATTGATAGTTGTTGACTTTTGAGGTAAAATACGAAGTTGAGTGACTTTCTGAGAAAATAGTAAATAGTTGAGTGACCCCATATAAGATATGAACTCTTTGTATTTCTATATCACATAAACTTATGCTTCTCACTAGTTCTTATTTAATATGTGCTTATGTAAATTTTAATTTTCTTCAACAAAGTGTAATTATACTTGTCTTTGTTTTGTAGGACATGGGGGCGGCTCTACAACTCATTTTTTTTAAAAAAAATAATAGGTTATAAGACTTTTCTTTTTTTTAAAAAAATATCGAATATTATTTATAGAAAATGTAAAGTTTTTATAAAAGAGTAACAAAAGTAATAGAAGTTTGACAAATTATAAATATTATGTCTTAAGAAAGATTAATTGACTATAATAAACTTCATAAAATATATGTATTCAAATTTAAGGCCTATGTTCGAATTTGGCTTTAAGCCACCAATTTACTAGAGCCACTCTGCATATTTTTGAGGTTGAAGTTGACTCGAATGTAGGAAAACTTATATATTAACCAGGGCCAGCTCTATGCCTAATCGGATAAGGCATTGGCCTTAGGCCCCCAATTTCAGGGGCTCAATTTTTTTCAATAAGTAATTATGTGTTAATTTTTTTTTAGAAAAAAATAATTATTTTTGATAATATATATATATATTAAAAGTATTATTTATTCTCTTTTATCCCATTTAAATAGAAGAAATCAAGAAGAATTATTTTATTTTCTCACTGTCTCTACACTAATATTCACATTATTTTATTTCTTTAACTCCTTTTACACTTTCTTCTTTAAAATTTTGATAAGTTAGAGTGATACTCTATCAAAAATATGATTCAATAGTCGAAAAGTGTTGAGTAAAGTGAAATTGTAAATTCTTTTTCTATTTCTTGTTAGATTTTAAAGCATTACAAAAGCATAGTAAAATATGGGGTACACAAAATTATCAACTTCTTGAATCAAATTCTATCTTAACAATTCATCTAATAATTTCCCGAGTAAGCAAATGTTTTTTAACGTTAAATTGATAAAATCTTATCTATAACTAATAATTAAAAAAGAAATCGAATAAATTATTTATAAAAAAAATAATAAGTATACTTTGCATTAAAAAAATTGTAAGCTTTTTTTTTTTAAATAAATAAATAAATATGAAGTATTTTTATTTAGGGAAAATTACATAGGATGGCAAACATCCTTAAGTAATTATATAATAAGGATATAGTTTAATTTATTTACTATAGTTTTTTTTTTTGTCATAATTAATGGGACCCATCATCTATTCCTAAATCAACCGTAAAAAATCTTTATTTTGATTTTATATATAATTTTATATAAATCAATATTATCTCTCCTATTTATATTCCACCCCTTTCTCCTATAATCACTCCTTCTATCCAATTTTGAATTTCAAACAAAAAAAATCACTTTCTCAATTCAACTTTCGCAGGTAACCCTTAAAATCTAGGCGTGTATCAATTGTTTTTATTTTTTTCATTATTCAACTTTCATTATTCAACAATTGTATATGTATGTTGTTAACAATGTCATAGCTAGAGGTATTAAAATTGTCGAAGAAAGAACAAAGAAGAAAAAACTAACCAGTGATTCAGAGGAGAGTGAATCTAAAATTGACGGATCCGAAGAACATCAAGATCATGAGGTAGTGGCTTAAAACACAATTTTAGATAGAATATTTTGTTACTTATGTGTCGATATACAAAAATTGTTTGCTAAAGTAATGTTTGTATATTCACATAATTGTATATAGTATATTGCATGTTTAACACACACATGTTTAGTTATATGTATCTTCCCTTAGTTATATGTATATTCCATTAGTTATTGTACGGATCTGTATATTCGATTAGTTTATACAGATTCTTTAATTTATGTATATAATGACTAGTATACTAAGTTAATAGGGGGTAGTAGTGAATTGTATCTTAAAGGCTTTTTTTTTTTTTTATATATATACAAAAATCAATTGTATTTTGTTATAGGAATATGCCTAATTTATAATTGTATATTATAATTTATATTTTAGTAGTTATATACAAAATACTGGAGTTAAGTATATATCAAGTTTGTATATTAATGTAGTATATACAAAGTCGTTTAGACAAATTACAAAGTATATAGGGGGTTGTATATTAAGGTAATATATACAAAGTATTATGAAACAGGTCTTAATTGTATATTTTATTAGTTGTATATCAAATACTAAAGTTAAGTATATAGTGGGTTGAATATTAGGGTAATGTATACAAAGTCTTATGAGGCAATATCTATTTGTATACAATTATTTAATTTTCTATAGAAGAAATTTGTTAAAATCACTCTATAATATATATACAAAATTATAATACATTATACAATTTCGTCGATATATACAAAAAATTATGAACCTTAATAAAATATTGTATATATAAACGTTACACACTCAAATGTAAAAACAGATTTCAAGCTTACTATATATACAATTAACAAATGAATATTATACAATCAATTTAATCATTAATTTTTTTTTAAAAAAAACTTGAAATCACAGATGCACATCTATAACTGTAATATATATACCAAAATTATTGTACATTCTACAAATTCCTAAAAGAAATTGAAAAAATATTTGACTTTGAACTGGTATTGTCTTTCTATAGCTTTAGAATTCTTTTTTTGGGAAAATATTTGATTTTGAATGTTTTGCTTAAATCATGGAAATTATGTGAATTTATTGTTACCACCTTTTGTGCTACTGTTACCATTTATTAAAAAATAATTTTTTGTATAAATTTAATTAAAAAAACTTTTTATACAAATTTGAAGTCACTTAAAAACTAAACTATACCCATGGAATGTAATTATTTAAACTATACCCACAAAATGTAATTTCATAAAATATGTTTGCCATATATGAAATTTCCCCTTTTATTTAAGCCTCGAGCACTAGAACGAAACCAATTCTTACCACAAGCTTTTAATAATATGGTCGTGATCTGTTGAAATTTCGTTTTAGACATCCTATTTCGTTGGCCATAGTGGTATTAATTTTTATATGTATACAGTTCTTTATATACATTCAATAGTTGAGATTTTCTCAATTTATGGCTTTGTGTATATTCATTGAGTGAGATTCAATAAGAAATATGAATTATCTTATGGTCAACAACTCAGAAATATTATTGTTGTTAAAAGGTACTACCCCTCTCATAAAATTCTGACAACAGAAATACTGTTGCAATATGACAACAAAAAATATACTTGCTAGTTATTTTCACAAGTCAAAAATGATCCCTTTTAACAACAAAATATTATATATGCGTCAACTTAGCTTTTGACAATAATTTTAATTTTTATTGCATAAGCTTTCGCATCAAAGTTTATTGTAACAACATTAAATATATAGCAACAGAAAATGTTGAAGGCAAATGCCTTCTTATTGTAGTGAGTATTAGGTTGATAAGCCGCAAGCATATCCTTCATTCGAAGGTTAGCGAACTTTTAAAGGACGATTTGATTTGGATAGCTTAATGAGGAGATGACCATGGTTGGAAGCATGTCCTTATTTTGATAGCTAGCGGGGTAGTATGAGGACTAGAATAGTGAAGGAAGAGACGATATTGTTATAGGGTATCATTTGGATCACAAAAATAGACATTCATGAAAGATAATGGATTGTTCAACCATAAAATCAATAAATCATTTATTTACTTTTGATCTCTAAGACTTTGCTATTATTATATAACTAGCCATTAGTATTTTTTCCAAGTTTATAACTTCGTATGCAAAAGTATGGCTCCCATGTCTTATTATATAACTTGAAATAGCTTCTTTCAAGATAATAAAATATTAACCATTTGTTTGCAATATAACACATTGATTGTGTTGTTCAAAAGCTTATGAATACATAAGAAAATTCATCTTGTTTAATTCAAAACTCTAAAATTAGTAGACCAAATTGTTGGGTTTTATTTGCCCTGATTTCTTACCATAAATAAGTTTTCCTTTTAGGAAAAGGTTTTGGATTGATTAATCTTTTTTCTGGTAGGAAAAGATTTACGACTCTATAAATAGAGACATGTTCCTTTTAACTTAATCAACATTCACAATTAGTTCTAAAGGATTTGAGAGTTTTGGTTAGGGAGAGAATTTATGGGTCACAAGCTTGATACGTTATCACTTATGTGAACCTCCCATGTATTCCGAGTGAATTTAGTTGAGGTTGTTTCTCTCTGTATTTTATACTCTCATATTTATAGTGGATTTCTCATCTTCTTTGTGGACGTAGGTCGAATGACCGAACCACGTTAAATTGTGTCTTTTGATATATTTTTCGTTTATCTTCTTACTCGTGATCCTCAAGGTTTGCTTTGCTAGCTTCCGCATTTACACCTACTTATTTTCGGTCCTAACAAGTGCTATCAGAGCTAGATTCAATGATGGAGTCAGGTTTAGTGGTTCGATAATTGATGATTGAACCAGGTTAGAAGAAGGTGTTCATCTTGACGGGTGTAGTTCTATCCGCAACCTTTATGACAGTAATGAAGATTTTGTTGGAGAAATTATTTCAGAGAAGTTCTTTGTGTTGAGACATAAATTTTGCAAAGGAGATTATGGAGAGGAGAAACAAGTTGTTGAAGATTAAGTAAAGAAGATGGACAAATTTATTTTGTCAGTAATTCAGGCCAAGAGGGAGATTTGTTGGGTTTTATTTGCCCTGATTTTTTTACCATAAATAGGTTTTCCTTTAAGGAAAAAGTTTTGGACTGACTAATTCTTTTTCTGGTAGGAAAAGGTTTAGGACTCTATAAATAGAGGCATGTTCCTTCTAACTTAATCAGCATCCACAATGTAGTCTTAAAGGGCTTTGAGAGTTTGGGTTAGGGGGAGAATTTGTGGGTCACAAGCTTGATACGTTATCACTTGTGTGAACCTTCCATGTATTCTAAGTGAATTTTATAGAGGTTGTTTCCCTCTGTATTTTGTACTCTCATATTTATAGTGGAATGCTCATCTCCTTTGTGAACATAGGTCGATTAACCGAACCACGTTAAATCTTTGTGTTTTTTGGTAGTTGCTCGGACTCGGGCGGATATCCGAGACGAATGCGAATTCGAGAGTCGGATTCGGCGAAATCCAAATTTTAAGATTCTTGGGTGCGAATCCGAGTATAGATACGGGTGCCGGGATACGACTAAAAATTTCAATATTATAAAAATATAGTTATGAAGATATTCTAAATTTGAGAGATATATTGTGATAAACTTACATGTATTTTGTAATATTATATCTTTCGTTCTTCAAGATGAGATTACTCTTCTATTCTTCCTACAAAGACACAACAAAATAGAAACTAAACATTAAAAGCATTCACAAATCACAACAGAATAAATATAACTAAAAGAATTAATAAAAATTGGAAAGAAGAACTAACCTTAGAACATGGATAGTAATAACTCTTGAAAGTTGAAACAAACTGAAAAGTGAAGAAAACACTACAATTATTAAAATTCAAGAGATGCACAAAGATATTTACCCACAATTTAGATATTCATAATTACTAATCAATATTCAATACACCAAGTAAAAGTGTAAAATATACTATTGAACAAAAAACAAGAGATTGTCTCAACTTAATTCATAACTTAAAATTAACATAACAACAAAATATTGTCAATTATCAAGTTATTTAATTAAGTTAGCTATCTCTTCCACATCTTCCACATCTTCTTCCAAATCTTCAAACTCTTCCTCAAATATCACACCTTCAATTTGAGGGTCATCTATTGAAAGCTCGGTTAAATCATTAGTTATCTCATCAATATCAAACCGATCTCCACCTAAAATAAATTGAAAAGAATAAGTATATTAGAAGATCTTGTATAAAAAGAAAATAACACCATTTAAACTAAATAATTGAAGAAAATATAGACATACCAACATCCCAATATTTGCTTGGCCGCCCATTTATATATTTCTCTTTCTTGTGAGACAACAATCGAAGATTATAATGTACAAACACTTAATCTTTGGCTCTTGAAGTTGCTAACTTATTTCTCTTGATATTGTGAATCAAAGAATATGTACTCCAATTTCTTTCACAACAAGAGGAAGAAGTCGGTTGAGTAAGCAACTTGTAAGCTAATTGTTGCAAAAGTGGAGCCGAGACCCCATGATTTGCCCACCAAGAAAGAGAATCTTCATACATCATAGTGTTTATCACATGAGGCTCACTAAAATAGCCATTTCCGCTACAAAAGAATCCATACTCCAATGATGCTTGTTTCATTTCATTCAAATTTTTAAAGTACCTTTGAAAGCACTTGACTCTATTCAATGAAATTTCACTATCTTCATTGGGAGCTAGCTTTCGAATTCCATTCTCTCCTTCAAGCCATGATTCATGATAATATTTGGGAACCAAATAATGTGCCATACAATGTAGAGATGTGTTACTTTTGTTCCACCTAGCCATAAGAATATTATGAATAGTATCAAAATTTGATTGACCGGAAATGAAATCTTTTCCCTCATTCTCAAAGATGACTTTCTTGACTTTCTCAATCATTGAGTCCCACATATCATAAATGAGATGTAATTTTGGACCATCAATATCGGCACTTCTTAGCATATCAACAATTGGTTCCGTAAATTTCAAGAAATAGTCACTATCCCATTTTTCATCATTCATTATAAGCGATTTTATTTCACGTATCTTGGCTTCAATTCCCTTATCCCCCTTATAATCCTTCCATTCATCATCCATGACCATTTTCTCCAAAGAAGATTTTACTTTGCAAATTCAGGTGGTCATAATGATGTGTGAGGCAAAATCTTGTTGCACCAACCTTCAACAAACACAAATTCGAATGTTTTTGAAAAAGTGCATGTGCCATGTCATGGTTCACAACAAAATTCTTTAAATTGCTCACTTCACTAAGTAACTCTAAAATTCATTTACAATTAGTAAAGTGAGGTGATTTTTTCGAAAGTTGGCACATACTTTTCAAAGCTAGATTCAAACAATGAACAACGCAAGGAGTTCAAAATATATGAGGATATTTTTGCTCCACTATAGTACCGGCAAGTTTCATATTACTTGCATTATCCGTAATAACTCAAACAACATTGTTTGAACCTACAATTTTTACGATTCCACTAGAATTGATTGAATTCAAAAACATTGGGCCTCCACTAGATGATGTCATTATATTGATCAAAGGTCGTCTTTTAGTATCGGACCATCCATCCGAACAAATCGACAATCCTTTCTTTTTTCATGTACCTTTTATTGGTTGCAACTTTCTATCAATATGTGTTTTTTCTTGAGCTAAAAGAGTTGACCTCAATCTATTATATGATGGGGGAATATAACTGGGAATGGAATTTTCGGCTAGAAACTTAGAATATTTTTTAAAATAAGGAGAGTTGGCAAAGTTGAATGATAAACCTGATACGTAGAACATCCTAGCGGCTAATTTGTCGGTCGTATTCCTCTCATAAATGCTGAATGATTTTCCGATAGCTCCACTACTCGAACTCTTTCGGTTTTTTTTGTTGAATTAGATCAGTCCCCTCCGGAAGTGATATATAATCATCTTTTTTTCTTGCATCAACTTGAACATTGGTTCGTTTTCTTTCCGCTTGTTCATGATCCACCTTCAAATCACATACATATCACCATTATTTTCTTTACATATTTGAACACCATAAGCCGATAATCTCAAAATATGTGCTTTCACCCTATTATATGATCCTGTAACTATTTTATTACAATAGTTACAAGACCATGTCCTATTCCCACCCCCATTTGGAGCCATCGAAGGAACTTTAACATGATTCCATAGAGGTTTATCATCAAAATCTATTCCTAAACTTTTTATAGGTCTCATAAAATCTTTTTTTTTTGACTACTTGATATCATCTTGCTAAAGAAAGGAAGATGATTTTTTTTTTTGCTTACAATAAACTTGAATGAAAAAGAAAGAAGAAACAATGGTGTTTTTGGTTTTGGGAGGGAAAAGTAGTTGAGGATGATTTTTTTTTTGACTAGATGATGATTGATGTGATATTCTTTTTACTCCTACTCTATTTACTTGGAAGACTTGTGAGGTTTCTTTTTTCATCATTCAAGAGGAGTGTGTATATTGTATACATATAATTTTACTATTAATATTTGAATTGTTTTTATAGTTCTAATAGAGAAATTTATGTTATCTAATTTTTATTTTTGTTGGAAACGTTTGGGAATAATGCTTTTTTCTAAGAATTAACTAATTTTAATATTTCTTATACTTATATTTTTAGTATTGTTTACATCCCTAGTCTGTCAAAATAGGACGAAACGTCGCGGCAACTCAAAAATAATTTAATTGATTCAATTTTAATAAAGTTTAAAAAATAAACGAGTTTTAAAAAGAGTCGCCACCTAATTTTAGGAAAACTAGGAAACCAATTATTAATCTACGAAACCAAATTGATTCTAGGTAAGGGGTCAAAGTTATTGCGAAGGGAAGGGGTTAGACACCCTTCGGAATCCAAAAATGTGGTTCCCGACTTAATTCATTTTTTTTTCAAATTGAGGAAGAATATAAAATAAAAACATATAATAAACACACAATCCACACAAAAAACAATAATTATCGACCTAAAGTTTGCCTAACGTCAATATTCACAAAATAATGAATGAAATATAATTTGAACTTTTTCGAATAATTTCAAGAAGAAGCACCTCCCGGTACCTGTAAAGACACTTAGTAAAAGAGTTAGTGTCAAAATAATATAAATAAAAATAAATAACTCAAATAATAACTAAAATAGAAATCCGTCTTATTAACATGGGAGGCCTTGGAAATCGACGGTAATTTCTTCATCGGCCAATTTCAACAACTAAAATATATAAACTTAAATTAAAATTTCGTCTTTTTATAATGGGGAGGCCTCTAAACCCGACGGATAGATTTTTCATCGGCCCATTTCAACAACTAAAATATATAAACTTAAATTAAAATTCCGTCTTTTTAAAATGGGGAGGCCTCTAAACCCGACGGATTGATTTTTCATCGGCCCTTGTAACTCATTTCAACTCAAAATCTACGAGATCAATAAAATAATATAATGTGAAACTATTGTTCAAATAAAATTATCATGGTAAATACCGGTTCAATCTAAGCATAGCAAAATAATACTTATAGTAATAACCTCAAGAAAAATGAAACACTAAGACATACCCACTTCCTAAATATACTATACTAAATGAGAAAAGTGGCAGCCATAACATCCGTTTAAAATAAATAACAAAAGGAGCACCAACTTAATAATTTTTTTTATAAACTAAAGAAATGCAATTAAAAAGAAATCAGCCAAATCGAAATAGTAAACAAGAATAATATATCCCAAATATAATAGCAACTAACAATAACAATGTATTAATAAAAGCAATCACAATTATTTGAAAACTAAAATAGTCATTAAAACTTTACCCAAAACAAAATAATAAAAATAACAATAACTCATGAAGCAAACCTAGCACTAAGTGAAAATAAAGTGATATCAATTCTGACCAATATAAATAAACAACCCATCAAAACTTAAATATGTATTACCAATTTTTTTTATCAATGATAAATGATATATAATAATAACAGTAGTAATATATTAACAAAAGAAAAGCCAAACAAAAGAATATGATAATAACAGTTGCACATCAAAATGAAAGCAATAAGCATCAAATTAGCAGCATTCACCGGAGGAAAAACATAAAATATGGCTTGGAAGGCAACAGTGGATGGAGTTTGACTCCCCGGCCAGATCAGAAAGAAAAAAATGCTGAAAGAGATTACCGGAGTTGGAGCCACGCTTAAAGTTTTGGGATTGAGGCGGTGGTGTGTTATTTATGGCGTCGCCGGAATATGTCAGTGAGTCACTACGTCGCCGGAGCTGTTGTTGTTGTTCGCCGGAGCCTGCTGCCTAGTGGTTTCACTGCTCATCTTTGCCAGAGCTGTTGCCGCTAGTGGCTGCTGTCCGGAGTTGTTGAAAGTTATTGCTGGTCCTCGTAGAGCTGTCGCTGCTGGTTCTCGCCGGCATCGCTGTTGCTGCTGGTTCTCGCCGGCATCGCTGCTGCGTAGGGCTGCTGTTGGTGTCACTGCGTCGCCGGAGCTATCCCTGCAAAAGAAGAAAAAAGAGAAAAAGGGAAGAAGAATGGGGGGAGAAACGGGAAGGGGAAACGGGAAAGGGGGAAAGGGAGGGGGAAACGAGAAGGGGGAAAAGGAAAGGAAAAAGGGAAGGGGGAAAAGGGGAGGGGAAGGGGCGACGGGAGAGGGAACGGGGGAAGGGGCTGACGCTAAGAGGGAGAGGAGGAAGGGAGAGGGACTGGTGGCTGATGGCTTGCTGCTGTCCGTCTCGCCTGCTGGCTGTCACTTGCCGGAGAAAGAGAAAAAGGGAAAAGAGGAAGGCAACGAGAAGAAGAAGAGAGGGGGATGAACAGGGGGGGAGAGAGGAAGGGGTTGTGAGGGAGGCGGCTGGGGGGTGTTTGGAGGAAGAGAGGAGAGGGGGCTGCCTGGGGAAGAAAGGAGAGGAAGAGTGGATAGCTTTTTTTTTTAGGGTTCCCTCTTTTTTCTCAAAATTAATTCCCCATCCATATTTTGACCTAGTTAATAACTTAAATAAAAAAAAACACAAAATGGGCTCAAATGACAGACTTAGTATTGTGGCCCAAAATTACGAATTTTTGAAAATCTTAGGCCAAAATTGGGTGTCAACAGCTGTCCCTTTCATTGTGTATGATTGATGAAAGAAATCGTGGACAACGAAAATTGACAAACCCAATTTTGACCGAACACATGACTTTTGTAGAGAAGTGTGGTTGCATATGGTGGAAGTCAAACCCAGACCTGTCTCCAAAAGGTTCCATGATGTGTTGCGTCCTTGTTGAAGTGGTTTGCACCTGTTTTTTTTTTTTTTGATCTTTCTTTGTTTTATTTTTGAAGAAATTCATCCTTTCTAATGCTCTTGACAAAGACTGAGATAAAACTCGTTAGCTTAAAAATGCAATTTAAATGGGAGACAGTGTCTTCCACCGTGTCGACACTCAATTTCTCTCCTCGACATTTAACGTCAGTTGACGTTGAGGGATAAATATTTCCTTTGAGATGCACGATTCTTTTTCTGGCAGTGCATGATTGCTTGCAGGGCATGAATATCTTTCCGCGATGTTCAAATTTGCGAGGGATGAAATCTTATCGCGATGCATAAAATTTTGCGAGGGATAGGATCTTCTCGTGATGCATAAAATTTTGCGAGGGACGAAATCTTCTAGCGATGCATAAATTCCGCAAGGTATGAAACCGTCTTGTGATATGTAAACTTTTGCGAGGAATTGAATCTTCTCGTGATGCATGAAATTTTGCAATGAATGAAATCTTCTCGCGATGAATAAATTCAGCAAGGTATGAAATCTTCTTGCGATATGTAAACTTTTGCGAGGAATTGAATCTTCTCGCGATGCATAAAATTTTGCGAGGGATGAAATCTTCTCGCGATGCATAAAATTTTGCGAGGGATGAAATCTTCTCGCGATGCATAAATTCCGCAAGGTATGAAATCTTCTCGCGATGCATGAATATTAACTAGTGATGCATGAATTAACTCGCGATGCATGAATCGTCTCTCGATGCATGAATTGACTCTCGATGCATGAATATTAACTAGTGATGCATGAATTGACTCTCGATGCATGAATATTAACTCTCAATGCATGAATTAACTTTCGATGCATGAATATTAACTCTCGATGCATGAATTAACTAGTGATGCATGAATTTTCTGCGAGGTATGGAATCTTCTCGCGATGCATGGAATCTTCTCGCGATGCATGAAATTTTCTGCGAGGTATGGAATCTTCTCGCTATGCATGAATTTTCTGCGAGGTACGAAATCTTCTCGCGATGCATGAATTTTCTGCGAGGTATGAAACTTTCTCGCGATGCATAAAATTTTCTACGAGGTATGAGATCTTCTCGCGATGCATGAATTTTCTACGAGGTATGAGATCTTCTCGCTATGCATGAATTAACTCTCGATGCATGAATTTTAATCCGCGATGCATCAACATTAACTCGCAATGCATGAATATTAACTCTAGATGCATGAATTAACTAGTGATGCATGAATTCCGCAAGGTATAAAATCTTCTTGCGATGCATACATTTTTGCGAGGTATAAAATCTTCTCGCGATGCATGAATTTTCTGCAAGGTATGAAATCTTCTCGCGATGCATGAATTTTCTGTGAGGTATGGAATCTTCTCGCGATGCATGAATTTTCTGCGAGGTATGAGATCTTCTCGCGATGCATGAATTTTTTGCATGGTATGAGATCTTCTCGCGATGCATGAATTTTCTGCGAGGTATGAGATCTTCTCGCGATGCATGTTTTCTGCGAGGTATGAGATCTTCTCGCGATGCATAAATTTTCTGCGAGGTATGAGATCTTCTTGCTATGCATGAATTTTCTACGAGGTATGAGATCTTCTCGCTGTGCATGTTTTCTGCGAGGCATGAGATCTTCTCGCGATGCATGAATTTTCTACGAGGTATGAGATCTTCTTGCTATGCATGAATTAACTCTCGATGCATGAATATGAATCCGCGATGCATGAATATTAACTCGCAATGCATGAATTAACTCGCGATGCATGAATATTAACTCTAGATGCATGAATATTAACTCTCGATGCATGAATTAACTAGTGATGCATGCTCTTTGTAGTTGCTATCAAGCTTCTGGCAATACTTATCAGAAATTCTGTCCCAGTTAGAATTTTGGCACATCTCAAAATGATCTTCAATCTTGACTTGTTGACTATCTCTATTGTGAATTTTTGAAATATCTTCAAAAATTATGTCCCAATTTTATTATAATGAGAATTAATAATCACACTGGTATATGACCGAGCCGTCGTGGCACCTACATATCCTGTCGAGGCAGGAATCAGGTCAAATGTAGTTCCAATCTTGCGGATGATGAGTGCTGTAAAGAATCTGAATGATTATCAGTAGAAGATCACCATATGAACATGATGAAACATGAAAATGATATTCCTAGCTATATTCAAAGCCTAAAAACAAGATACATCACATTTTTGGGATGGTCAACCCAATGAAGTAAAATAGGCGTCTCACACATATAAGATTAACTTAATAACACCTTTTATAATGAATAATTCAAAAGACAATTTTTTTTCAAAAATAAAAAGAAAATGTGATGAGATAGTCAAGTCTTCACCACGATTGGTACCAACAGTTAGAATTGCAGGTAAATCTTCCATTCTCTTTTTTTTATTGAATTAAGGTAATTCCTACAGCTTCAAGCGGTTCCTCAAATATACTTAAGGATCAACAAGATCCGTTCATCTTGTTTCAAACAAAGATTTTGAATTGTATCAATCCTCATGTTTCAAGTGCCCTCACGACAAAGGCTAGTCCTATTTCACACATATTTGAAACATTTGATTATAGGACATTTTTCAAAGTGCACTCACACTCACAAGAATGTTCAATGTACACAACTGTGATACCATATGCTTGACCCTTATGTAAATCTCCACTAATGTGAGAACATTTGAAATGAGATCATGTAGGGCTTGTAATTGGCTTGTAACGTAGGCTTAGGGATGGGTAGGATATTTATTTGAGATAAAAGTGATTGAATTCCTCCTTGAGCATCACACAAAATTTGTGCTCTTAATGATTGGTACGCCTTTGGCGTTAGATCCTCTTCATTATTCTCCGTCATCTCAAATTCTTTTGAATTCTCATTTTAACGCTTTTCCCTTCCTTATTTTTTTTTCTTCTGAGCTCTCTTTCTTTTTTCTTTTTTTGAGCTTTTTTCCTCTTCTTTTTTTTTCTTCTTTTGAGTCCTTATTCCTTGGAGCTTTTCTTTCATTCACTTCTTCATTATAATAATTTTCCTTTTTGTTGGAATATTTTCCTTTCAACCTTTCACTGATCATGTAAAGAAATTTTTTGCCTTTCTTTCTTTCTTCCACTTTTTTCTCTCTCTCTCTCTTTTTCTCTAGAGTCTTTGCTTCCTTGATTTTGAGAGACTCAATATCTTTGCTTTTTGAAATTTCAAACATTGATCTCCTCTTATAATTTGCACATTCTTTGTACACTCAAGAAGGTTGGGCGAAGAGAGAATAGTGATCGTAAGCACTCAAAAGGGTAGTGGTTAAGATGTGGTTGTCCAAATGAAGGTTTCAGGCTCAAAATGGGAAAACTAGGGATTAATGTAATTTGGTAGGCTTTGAAAGGCACAATCGGGTCAAAAAAGGCCTACAATCCTTTCTCAAACCAAACATTACTCATGATTTCGCCTCGAAAAACATTCAGGTCAAGTTCTAGATCAACAGTGTAACACAACTGAACTTTGATCAAAATCTCACCACACAATGCACATGAAACATAAGGTTAGTTTTATTCTTATCTTGATTGAATGCAAGAGAATTTTCAAGCATCACAAAAGTACAGATAAGAGGTACCACGAGAATCTGTAGTTCACCGCAAAGTCAGTCTTTTCCATCATATCGAATATATTTACATGCTCTTAACTACATAGGTCCCAATCGAGCTGAAGACATGACTCTTACAATATGTACAAGTAATTTCATTTTTGGAGAATGATTACCGAACCCGAGAAGGGCTGCCTACGTATCTCATTAAAATGAGAATCAGGTACGCGTAGTTCGTGCAGATATGAGTTGAAAAATATGCACAAATAATTTATTTTTAAAATCCTTTTTTTTTATGAAAAAGATGATACCGAACCCAAGAAGGGTTGCCTACGTATCTCATTAACATGAGAATTAGGTACGCATAGTTCGTGCAGATATAACTTTGAAAATATGCACAAACTTTTTTTTAAAAAAAAAAAGATAATACCGAACCCAAGAAGGGTTGCCTACGTATCTCACCGAAATGAGAATCGGGTACGCGTAGTTCGGCCAGATAAGACATAAGATAATTGTAAGATTTAGAAAACTCAAAGAAATTTCTATGTCTAGCGCCACTAAAATTTGTAGTGATGAAGTTTTTTTTTTGTACCAATATGTTTTATAGCCTCTTAATTGTCAATATTTATACTGTCTGTTGAATGTACCCTACGAATTTCTATAGTAATGATTTGTTGTACTCTTTTTGGATGTTTTCTTGGACCTTTGTCTTCTTTCAATTTTCACGAGATCCAGACATTGTTATGACCGTCGGGACGGTATCCCTACAAAAATATTAGAAATATGTGAGAGCAGGACCGTCATGCAAAATAATAATAAAAATAAGTAGATGCGACCTTATAGTCAAATACTCCCCTGATTTATTGTTTTTTGACTTGATATTAACGTCTTGTGAAATACAAGGACTCGAATTTTGTTAATCCTCTTGTCTCTTGCGACTTCGGACAAAAATGATTTCTGAATTTGAACATAAATTAATTTTTCGTTGTAAAGAAGAACAACTCAAAATGTAAAAGCGTTAGTTCCTGTACATAATGAATAATGTAAAATATCACACAAATAATGAATAAAACACATAATCACTGTTTTAATTAAAGACAAACTGAAATATATCACATAACATACAAATAATTATTGCGCGTCCTATACAAATGCGTGACCCTTTTATGCCTAGGGTAGACCTATCGGTTTGAAAGATGTATTACTCCTTTTGACAACTTTCCATTGTCCCCCAAAAAACTTAGTACAATTTATGAACAAATGAAATAAAATTATGAAGTCAAAAGAAAAAGAAAGAAGGAAAAGAAAAAAAAATTACAAATATTCAATCCCACGTAGGGGTACCATCCTATTCTAAGCCTTTGTCGAAGGGTCTTCCTCTTGAAATTCTTGTCATCTCCGATTGTCAACACCTTTAGATGGAATGATAGCTTCTGAAAACTCGAGCTTGACAAAAGTAAACTATTAAAATAACCTTCTAATTCAGATGGACTGTGGTTTGTCAAACGACGTATACATCCTTCAAATTACACACAATTATGGTCGTCCTTTTAGGCTAGAAGTCATTATGGACTCAAGGTGGTCTTTCTAATGGACTCAACACGCCTTGGGTGTTGAGTCATCTTAGGCTGATGCTTAAATTCGGATTTGGTTTTGCTCTATCCTAGGGTGACTAGAATTGGTATAGAAGTGACAGTTACCCGAGTCGGACAGACAATGGGGTGAAGCTAATAAACGACGTTGGATGACCGCGAGCCAACTATTCGTTTATTACTTACAAAGATTAGACTTGTGTGTTTTTCTGAAGGAAGCCGTGGTAAGCCACGTAACTTCCTTTGTCCTAATGCAAACTAATTGTCATTTGACGAAAAATATACCATGAAATGCAATAAAAAATATATACACAATAAAATAAATAATGAATAAATACAATAAACAAATAATAAGCAAAATATAAAAATACAAGGTATAACATAACAATAGAACAAAAAAAAAATTAAATTTGAAAAAAAAATTAAATTCATATTGGTTAAAACCTCTAAACTCCCAGCGGAGTCGCCATTCTGTTTACATCCCTACTCTTTCGAAATAGGGCGAAACGTCGCGGTGACTCGAAAATAATTAATTGATTCAATTTTAACAAAGTTCAAAAAATAAACGAGTTTTAAAAAGAGTCGCCACATAATTTTAGGAAAACTAGGAAACCAATTATTAATCTACGAAACCAAATTGATTCTAGGTAAGGGGTTAAAGTTATTCCGAATGGAAGGGGTTAGGCATCCTTCGGAATCCACAAATGTGGTTCCCAACTGAATTCATTTTTTTTCAAATTGAGTAAGAATATAAAATAAACACATATCATAAACACACAATACACACAATAAAACAATAATTATCGGCCTAAAGTTTGCCTAACGTCAATATTCACAAAATAACAAATGAAATATAATTCGAACATTTTCGAATAATTTCAAGGAAATGCACCTCCAGGTACCTGTAAAGACACTTAGTAAAAGAGTTAGTGTCAAAATAATATAAATAAAAATAAATAACTCAAATAATAACTAAAATAGAAATCCGTCTTATTAACATGGGAGACCTTGGAAATCGACGGTAATTTCTTCATCGGCCAATTTCAACAACTAAAATATATAAACTTAAATTAAAATTCCATCTTTTTAAATTGGGGAGGCCTCTAAACCCGACGGATATATTTTTATCGGCCCATTTCAACAACTAAAATATATAAACTTAAATTAAAATTCCGTCTTTTTAAAATGGGGAGGCCTCTAAACCCGACGGATAGATTTTTCATCGGCCCTTGTAACTCATTTCAACTCAAAATCTACGAGATCAATAAAATAATATAATGTGAAACTATTGTTCAAATAAAATTATCATGGTTAATACCAGATCAATCTAAGCATAGCAAAATAATACTTATAGTAATAACCTCAAGAAAAATGAAACACTAAGACATACCCACTTCCTAAATATACTATACTAAATGAGAAAAGTGACAGCCATAACATCCGTTTACAATAAATAACAAAAGGAGCACCAACTTAATAATTTTTTTTATAAAGTAAAGAAATGCAATTAAAAAGAAATCAGCCAAACCGAAATAGTGAACAAGAATAATATATCCCAAATATAATAGCAACTAACAATAACAATGTATTAATAAAAGCAATCACAATTATTTGAAAACTAAAATAGTCATTAAAACTTTATCCAAAACAAAATAATAAAAATAACAATAACTCATGAAGCAAACCTAGCACTAAGTGAAAATAAAATGATATCAATTCTGACCAATATAAATAAACAACCCATCAAAACTAAAATATGTATTACCAATTTTTTTTTAATCAATGATCAATGATATATAATAATAACAGTAGTAAGATATTAAGAAAAGAAAAGCCAAACAAAAGAATATGATAATAACAGTTGCACATCAAAATGAAAGCAATAAGAATCAAATTAGCAAGCATTCACCATAGGAAAAAATAAAATATGGCTTGGAAGGCAACAGTGGGCGGAGTTTGACTCCCCGACCAGATCTGAAAGAAAAAAACGCTGAAAGAGATCACCGGAGTTGGAGCCACGCTGATAGTTTTGGGATTGAGGCGGTGGTGTGTTATTTATAGCGTCGTCGGAATATGTCGGTGAGTCACTACGTCGCCGGAGCTGTTGTTGTTGTTCGCCGGAGCCTCCTGCCTAGTGGTTTCACTGCTCATCTTTACCAGAGCTGTTGTCGCTAGTGGCTGCTGTCTGGAGTTGTTGGAAGCTGTTGCGGGTCCTCGCAGAGCTGTCGCTGCTGGTTCTCGCCAGCATCGCTGCTGCGCAGGGCTGCTGGTGGTGTCACTGCGTCGCCGGAGCTGTCCTTGCAAAAGAAGAAAAAAGAGAAAAGGGGAAGGAGAATGGGGGGGAGAAACGAGAAGGGGGAAAAGGGAAAGGGGGAAAGGGAGGGGGAAACGAGAAGGGGGAAAGGGAAAGGAAAAAGGGAAGGGGGAAAAAGGGAGGGGAAGGGGCGACGTGAGAGGGGCAAAGGGAGAGGGAACGGGGGGAGGGGCTGACGGAAAGAGGGAGAGGAGGAAGGGAGAGGGGTTGGCGGTTGATGGCTTGCTGCTGTCCGTCTCGCCTGCTGGCTGTCACTCGCCGGAGAAAGAGAAAAAGGGAAAAGAGGAAGGCAACGAGAAGAAGAAGAGAGGGGGAGGAACAGGGGGGGAGAGAGGAAGGGGCTGTGAGGGAGGCGGCTAGGGGGTGTTTGGAGGAGAGAGGAGAAGGGGCTGCCTTGGGAAGAAAGGAGAGGAAGAGTGGATAGCTTATTTTTTTTTAAGGGTTCCCTCTTTTTTCTAAAAATTAATTCCCCCTCCATATTTTGACCTAGTTAAAAACTTAAATAAAAAAAAACACAAAATGGGCTCAAATGACGGACTTAGTATTGTGGCCCAAAATTACAAATTTTCGAAAATCTTAGGCCAAAATTAGGTGTCAACAAGTATTTCGATAGTTCGAAGCTTGTAGTGATAGAAAGAATAAAAAGATCTAATAAGACGAGATCGTTAAAGTGCTTGAATTGATAGGAAGAATTCAGTGATCTAGCGAGACATGATCCTTGATCTATATATATATATATATATATATATATATATATATATATATATATATATATATATATATATATAATTTAATAGTTTGAAGCATATAATGATAGAAAGAATCAAAAGATCTAGTAAGACGGGATCCTCAAAGCACGTGTATTAATAGAAAGAATTCAGTGATCTAGCGAGACATGATCCTTGATCTGGATATATATATATGTGTGTGTGTGTGTGTGTGTGTGTATATGTATATATATATAATATTTCTAGTATTTCGATAGTTCGAAGCTTGTACTGATAGCAAGAATCAAAAGATCTAGTAAGAAGGGATCCTTGAAACGCTTGTATTGATAAGAGGAATTAAGTGATCTAGCGAGACATGATCCCTGATTTGGACATAGTATTTGTGCGTGAAACTATACATATCTATACATATTTCTAGTATTTCGATAGTTCGAAACTTGTAATGATAGAAAGAATCAAAAGATCTAGTAAGACAGGATCCTTAAAGCGTTTGTATTGATATGAAGAATTAAGTGATTAGTGAGTAGTGAGACATGATCTGGATAAATTATTAGCATGTATTTAGGAATATTTACATAATAGTAGTAATATTAATCAGTAATTATTTCATGTAAGTAATTTTTTACACATAAAGCGGTTTTGAAATAAAAATATCTACAATATTGTTACATTCCATTTTTCAATCCAATTTGTCCTATTTATATGGACAAAATATTTATCTTTCGAAATATTGTTCCTTTCTCTCCTTTTCTAATATGTATATTTCTATTTTCTTTATACTTGTAAATTGTAATATTTTTCATTTTTCAAGATGACAACAAGTTTTATAAAAAATTTATTTAATTTTTAATACTATAAATTATAATAATTAATAATTTAAAATTTTAAAAAATATACTAAAAATTGAGCTAATTTGCTAAATTTGATTTACTATGTAAAAGGACAAAGGATGCAATATATATATATATATATATATATATATATATATATATATATATATATATATATATATATATATATATTAATTTTTAATCCATTACTTATTATGTCTTGATAAATTCAAGTAAATCCAACTTTACGAGAGATAAAAAAATGTTTGTGTATTTTGAATAATTAAACTATTTGATTAAGTTTTTTTTTTTTTGAAAGAAAATAAATATTTATGAGAAATAATATAAATTATTTTTGAAAAGCTAAAAAGTTGGATTTTTTCAGAAATAATATAAATTATTTTTGAAAAGCTAAAAAGTTGGCTTTTTTCTGAAAGTATTTTTAAAAAGTTTGACAAAATACTTATAACTGTTGCATAGTGTTTTTAATGTTTATTGGCAAAACGTAAATTATTCATCACCAAAATATTACTATATTATTATTTTTTCTATAAATATATCTATTTTATAATAAGGTGAACAAATAAATTTAGAGGAGTTGTACCTCTCATTTTTTAACTCAAAATCAAATCAATTAAAAAGCACCACAAATGAGTAGCTAATTGGATGATTTATAGTGGTTGAGACTTGAGAGTACACTATTTTTTATATGGCTCTTCCACACTCCAAATAATTACAAGTCAATATTAAAAAAAAATGTTTAAAAGTACTTTTTCCAACTTCCAAGAAAAATAGTTGGCTCCCTAGAAAAAAAGCTGGCCCTGGCAGACCAATTACTTTTGAAACTTTCAATAAAAATACCTTCTTCTTCTTCTCTTTCAAACTGTTCCTTCTCAACTCTTCTTCTCTTTCGCCGGCGACTTGTCGGCTTTGTCGACATAAAAATAATCTTCTCTTCTCTCTTCTCTCTTCTCTGTACTTTTTTCAAGCTTTGTACTCTTTACGTCGTCGAAAATTGATTTTTTCTTCCCCAATGTTTTCTCGACTGCGGTCAAAGTGTCCGAATTAAATTGACCGAATTCGACACGCACCCCGCACCCGCACCCACACCAGAATCGTGTCGAGACGAGTTCGCCTGCAAAAATGAAGAGTCCGTGTAACTTAGCTTTCGGTAGATTTCTCATTGTCTTCTTACTCGTGATCTTTCGAGGTTTGTTTTGCTAGCTTCCGCATTTACACCTACTTATTTTCGATCCTATCAAGTGGTATCAGAGTTAGATTCAATGATGGAGTCAAGTTTATTGGTTCGATAATCGATGATTGAACCAGGTTAGAAGAAGGTGTTCATCTTGACGAGTGTAGTTCTACCCGCAGGCCTTTATGACAGTAATGATGATTTTGTTGGAGAAATTATTTCAGAGAGGTTCTTTGTGTTGAGACGTAAATTTTGCAAAGGAGATTTTGGAGAGGAGAAGCAAGTTGTTGAAGATTAAGTAACGAAGGTGGACAAATTTATTTTGTCAGAAATTCAGGCCAAAGGGGAGATTTGTTTGGTTTTATTTGCCCTGATTTCTTACCATAAATAGGTTTTCCTTTTAGGAAAAGGTTTTGGATTGACTAATCATTTTTCTGGTAGGAAAAGGTTTAGGACTCTATAAATAGAGGCATGTTCCTTCTAACTTAATCAACATTCACAATGTAGTCTTAAAGGGCTTTGAGAGTTTGGGTTAGGGGGAGAATTTGTGGGTCACAAGTTTGATACGTTATCACCTGTGTTAACCTCCCATGTATTCTGAGTGAATTGGTAGAGGTTGTTTCTCTCTGTATTTTGTACTCTCATATTTATAGTGGATTGCTCACCTCCTTTGTGGACGTAGGTCAATTGACCAAACCACGTTAAATCTTTGTGTCTTTTGGTATATTTCTCGTTGTCTTCTTACTCGTGGTCTTTTGAGATTTGCTTTTCTAGCTTCTGCGTTTACACCTGCTTATTTTCGATCCTAAAAAAGAAAATACTGAACTTTCTAAATATTAATGTAGCTTTGTAAACCATATTGTAATATTTTGTTGGCACTCATTGTTGGGTATATAGCAATAGTTAATTGGAAATGGAGGAAAGATGAAAAAAGAGGTACTTGAAAGGTTCTTAGTAAAAAGACATTTCTCCCTCATTGGTTATTGAAAAAAAAAATTAAAGTGTTTAAATAGAGAAACACTTCTATTAGTTGTTAAGATGGGTCAATATTATATTTTTAATGGGTTAGATCAAGTGGAGAGGGTCATTAAATAGGTTAAAATGACATCTTTTTGTTATTTAAAATTTGGTTCTTATATAAAAAATTTATATCAACAAATCTTGATTCAAATATCAAGAATGGATAGTTGAGTGACTTTTGAGATAAAATTCAGAAATGAGTGACTTTCTAAGAAAATCAATAAATAATTGAGTGAATTTTGAATTAAAATTGAAAGTTGAGTGACTTTCTAAGAGAAGAATTCATAGTTTAGTGATAGTATGAGATATTACCTCAATCAACAAACCAATGATTTTATTTATTTTCAGCTATTATCTTTGAAGTTGATTACATTAATGTTGGGATTTGTCCAGTTTTGATGATTGACAAAGAAGATGAAACACGTCAGTCAACATGGTCCAAAGGTGCACTATCACGAGCAGTTGAATTGGAGAAAGTTGTTAGAATGAATAAAGACAAGAGTGCAGAAATAAAGAAATGGATAATGATAATTTCGTGAGAAAGCCCAGTGAAAATAAACATCTGATTAAATGAAGAATCAATGAGTTTGATTTGAAGGAGTCTAAAGAGGCAACGAGTTTTAATTTAACAAGGAGTTTCACTTAAAGTAGAACTCTTCAAGTTATTGTTGAATTGAAGTGTTGGAGTTTGACTACAATACAAAAGAATCAATGAATGTAATTTAAAGAAGTCTAGAGAAGCAACGAGTCTAAATTGAAGAAGGAGTATTACTTGAAGTAGAACTCTAAGTCAAGAGAGCTTAAGTCAATAAAGAGTTTGAAGTAAAAAATAACTCTATGAAGAGTTGTACTTAAATAGAAGTGGAGTCGTTCAGAATTCTAGTGCACTTACATAGCAAAAGAGCAATTCAGAATTTGACTTTGCAAGTGCTACCAATGAAATGAAGGGATACATCGAAAAACTTCGTCCTTTTACAAAGTTTATGTGTTTGGAGTTTTTCACTGTGAATGAGTCTTGATGTAATCTTAGTTTAGTGAGCTATAAACTGAATTAGAAGTGTTGTCTTCAGGTTGGGATAAGTAGAAGAGTTGGAAACACATATCTTGGGAGGTTTGTATTGAAGGTTAGGAATTAGAGTTAGATCCTAGGATTACAGGAGAAGTTGTCCAAATCCATAACTTGAAGTTAAGGTAGGTTGTAAAGATTGTAATCTATCTTTTGTGGAGGCTCGTAGTTGATTTAGTGAAGTTGGAGTTAAATAATGTAAGGTTACATGTCATGTTTTTTACATCTTTTGAGCCGGGTGTTTTCACGTAAAAATATTGTGTTTTTACTTATAGTCCTTATTGTTTTGTTGGATCACGTTAGTTAACCTGTTTCACACTTAAACGAAAAGTGAAACTCAATAAATTAAGTCGTGTAGAATATCAATTAAGTGTCTTATTTTTTATGTTTTATGTTGTTTTACTTCACTTTCATAATCAAACTTTTTGGGGAAATGAAATAATTCTGTTAGATTGATTGATTATTGTTGTTCTTAGAATATTTGTTAATATTGTAAAAATATGACATCATGAGTTGATTTTGTCATTGTATATATTGCTCCATATTAACGACTTAATAAATAAGGTAGTTATGCCCAATGAAAGACAATGTAGAGTCTTGTGAACAAAGTTCATCAACTTCATTGACAAAAAGGAAAATATATGTGGTTTGGAATTCTTTTGCTAGGCTTAAGCCAATATCTAGTGACGAAAAATTTTAAGTTACATGCACAATATGTAAATAAAAATAATGGCTCAGATATTGCTCAATCTAATTGTTCGGGTTCATGAGATATATGAAATTAGTGTTTTAAAAAGTGGGGGCACGTTTTACTTAGTATAGGACGAGACGTAAGTCTCGAAACGTGAAGAGTAATCCCTACAGATCTTTAAATTTATAATTTACAATATAATATAACAATATAATAACACAAAATTATAAAAATACATCAATATTTTGAGATAATTATAAACATGATCAAGGAAACTCATAGAAATAAAACTTCTAACATGATTATACTAGCATAAATAATCTATTTAACTTTCTAATAATAAAATAATCATTATTTCTAAAAATATTTTTTTATATTATACTATACAATTTATTCTCCTAAAAAATAATCGATAAAACTTACTACTAATGTTATAAAAGCATCACTTTATTATGAATAAAAATCAAATTACTTTCAAATAGCAAAATAAAATGTGATAATTTTGAGACATATGACAAAACCATGCATGAAGACCAATGATGAGTGAAAAAGTAAATTTGCTATGTATATTTAAAAGAAATGTTGCATACTAAATAATCATCTTCACAATGTTATCAAATAGCAAAAGATACGATACTACAACTTATTATTTGAGTTACTTTAATTTTCTTATCTCTATAAATTAAAATAATTATTAAGTATTATTCATTTATTCAAGAATTATGAAGGTCAACAATTTTAACTAAAGATTTTAACATAAAATTTGTGTAAGATTTATTGGGCGAACCCTGAGCGTTGGGCGTGCTTAGGACGTACAATCGAATGTTTAGGGTGTAAGTCTTATAGAACTAAGTCCCACAGTTGAGTCTCGAGGCATGTTGCTAGAGTCCCGCTCCAGTGCGACTCCCAAAAGAGTGTTTTGAAACACTACATAAAACTATTGCTTGTCATAGAGATGTGTTTTTTACTAGCATTTTTTTTAACAAACTTTTTCGCTTAAATTGTGTTAAATTAAAATTTAAAGTTCAATGCACAAGAAATTATTTGTTAAGAAAAATAAAATTTAAAACATTTTTCTTTTTCCATTCCACCACCTCCTCCCACGTAACCCCTCTCCCGTTTTATTTTATTTTTCTACAATAAAATTCTTTTAAAAGTGAATTTCGCTTTGGCGCGCGTGTAGATGTTTTTTCTACATAAAAGGACAAGGGTTTAGTTTTTTTTTTGAGGAAGGGAGGAGGGCGGGGGGAGGGAAAAACAGAACGATCTGGTATCGTGAGATATAATATTTTAAGTTGTCACTTTACATGTCATTCTCGAATGTAACATACTTATTATTAAAATATTAAAAGAATATATCATAAATGATATAGCAAGCTCAACATAAAGGATTTAAAATGAACAAATACATCGATATCAACTTTAGATGGTATTCAGCCTAATTTTTATTAGAGGAAAACCCAGTTACTTTTTAGGAAAGTGGCCGTTGTAATGTTGGTAATTAGAGAGATAATTAGTATTAGTAGTAATACAAAAAATTGCAACCAAATATAGAGACGAGCCAAGAAAACTAGCCGTTGGGAGTCACCACTGTGAATAAGAAAATAGGTCATTTTCTGAAAACCATAACGTTCCAATCTTCATCTTCTATAACCAATTTACATTTCTCCATTCTACAAACATTCATACAAAAACAACATCTTTCTTTTTTTGTTTCAAGAATAGTGAAGAAAGAGGGTTTTTTTTCCTCTGTTTTTATAGGTAAAAGAAATGGGTGAATCTTCTTCTTCTTCAGCTTGTCTGGTACGATCCTTTTCTCAGCCTTCTCAAGAACGTACTGAGGTAATATCATCATTTTTCTTAATTTTTAGCTAATGGGTCTCCACAAATTGCATTCTTTTATGCCCTTTTGCCTAAATTTGAGCTAATGGGTTTGTTTACTTCTTTCTTTTGTTAAAATGATGTCTTTTTTTGTATATATACAATGCAATCTTCTCTCTTTTTTATTCGCAGTTGAGCTAATGGGTATTTGGGAATTGAGGGTTTTCTGCTGCTTCGTAATTGAGATTATGGGTTTGTTTAAATGCCTTTTCCTATAAGGGTTTATGAATATTTTTTTTGCTGAGAGAATTTGAGCAGTAGGGTTTACTTTCCCTTTGTGGTTTCTGCATTGATCTGCAATACAGACTGTATCAATTTACTGATCAAAATGGAATTAGGGGATTCATACTGTCAGTTCCAAACTTGTTTGGCATTGAGGTGTAGTTGTTATTCTTGGTGTTGGTGGTGGTGGTTTTATCGTCGAGTCTTAATGGTCTCTTTATTCCCAAGAAGCAGAGCTTATCTTTGTGTGTTTTGCTCCAGCAGAAGCATAATTGCTGTTTGCTTTTTTAGGATTGTGGTGTTTTTTTCATAGTTTATCAGTCATGGAAATTGCTCTTATTTGTTGTTTTCTGTAAGCATGTTGAGGTAAGTTTCTCATTTAGAAGCTGATATGGAAACTTTCTCATTACAGGGAGACCCTTTATATCGTGCATTATCAACATCAGTATCATTTGGAAGATTTATGTCTGAATCGCTGGACTGGGAGAAGTGGTCCTCATTTACTCATAATCGGTATCTTGAGGAAGTTGGGAAGTATGCAAAGCCTGGTTCAGTTGCTGAGAAGAAAGCTTACTTCGAGGCTCAACACAAAAAGGCAGCTGCTAAAAAAGCTGCATTGTTGCTAGAGCAACAAAATGCAGCAGTTGATAAGTCATCTGATCTGAATGTGACTAATCAAAACAATGATCATTACACAGGGAACTCTGAATTAACAGAGCCAAGCAGCTGTGTGGGTATTGAAGAAACACAAAGAGAAGAGGGAGAGTTGAATGTGACAACTCAAATTATTGATATGGAATCAGAGCTCACTGAGAATGGCAGCTATGAAGGCACTGAGGAAGCGCTGGGAGATCAGGATCCTTTAAATGTGACAAATCCAACTGTTGATCATTGCACAATGCGCTTTGAGTTGCCAGAGAATAGAAGCCATATGGGTATTGAAGAAGTGCAGGGAAATGAGGGGGATAATACAACAACATGTGGCAGCTATCCTATTCATGAAGAAATTAACTTGGAAACTACTGGAACTGAAAACTCTATCAAACAATCTTATCCAGTAGAGAATGAACTCAAGTCACTGAATCAGCAGGAGAATGTTGTTGTTGTTGAGGTAAGTGAGAATGTACAGCAACTGAAAGAGAAGACACAAACAAAGGTTTATACCATTACCTGGCTTATTATTCTCTCTTTGTTGCTAAAGTGAGATTCTTGTTTTTCTAATTGAACATGCTTCAATCATGCAGAATGTTGCTATGGAGGGAGACTCCATGTTGTCAACGAAGAAGAAACCAAAGAAACCATTAACCTTAACGACTAGATTGACAACTAAGAATGATTCGTCAAAGTTCAAATCTCGTGTCAAACCGGTGACAGCTCTGCAACCTATAGCCACTGATAAATCTGCTCCAACTAATAGAAGCAATGGAAAAGTCATGATTGACAAAAAGAAGTCAAATCCAAAATCTCGTCAAATGTCAATCAAGTTTTTTTCTCACAGAGAGGAAACAAAGAAACTAATGTCTCCGATTCTTGAGAAGATAGTGAATTCAAGATTTGTAAGATCCATCACCAAAACATCTAGAGACAGCAAAATTCAACAGACTTCAACTCTGGTGCATTAATTGATCTTTGTCCTTAGTTTCTCCTGCATAGGTTGCTTTTCTGTTATCAACTTAACTCTTTTTCTGCGAAATGCAGGCATCAGTGAGTGGGATATCAAAGCGTCCTCCTGAAGCCCCTCAACGAGCAAATAAAAGGTAAATGTACTGTACTGTTTTAGAACTGAGAGAGCATATTCATGATGACAACGGAGCATTCAAATGTTTTTCCAGAAGCTGTGACTTTCTTTATTGATGAATCTCTCTATGTGCATCAGTTATCTAAACATTTTACTGAATAGAACTAGCTCTTTGCTTGCAGGTATAGAACGAAGCTTGACCAATCATTGTCTAGAAGCAGGAAAGAAGAGGGTGAATTGGTATCACACTCAAGGTGAGATCTTATGGCATCTCATATTTTGTTTGGGAATATGTGGTTGTTGATAGTTTGATAAGTACTTTCTGATATCTACGGAGGAAAGAATGTTAAGTGTGATTTGTGTTGTTTATATGCATGGTCTTCAAGGTGTGACTTTAATAAAGGTTCCAGTTCTCAATATACGACTTTCTGCAATATGCTATGTATTACTTCTTAAGTGAAGCAAGTAGAGGCAAATAAAAGGTCATGTTTTGTCTTACAAGTTAGTTAGGACATTTTGACTCAAGCTTTTTATCTTTTGAAGCAGAAATCTCAAATCAATAAACAAGCATGGAAATGTAGCATGTTCTTCCCCTACTGTATTTTCTCCGTTCAGCTTAAGGAGTGAAGAAAGAGCAGCAAAGCGAAGAGAGGTACATGAAGAGCTAATCAACGTCTATGTTTCTGTTCCTTTTTTCATCTGTTGAATCTGATATTCACTTGTAATCTGTTGCACTTCAGTTCTTTCAGAAGCTAGAACAAAAATTGAACACAAAGGAGGCAGAAAAAGAGCAGCAACAAGCAAAACCAAAGGTTATTCCCGTCACTTAATTCCTAGAGGCGCTATATATGTACTCAGAACTACACACTTTTTAACTAGTGGGCGGAATTGTTCTCATGTGCTTGAGCACATAGAAGAAATTGAATTCTATTTTAAGGGAGTTGATTTCTCATTTTACAGGCAAACGCCACCAGTAGTTCTAAAGTGCTTATTTCAAGAGCTAAACCAAATCCAAGCATTCATCATGAAAGAGAATCATCTAGTAATCAAATGAAGAAGGTAAGCAACAACATTGTTGGGAACTGGTCTCATGTTCATGAACAGGGAAGAAGATTGAATTTCACTTGGCTGTATACTAAGGAAGGAGAGTTGTCTTGTCTTGCAGGGAAAAGCCACTAGTAGTTCTAAAGTGCTTATATCAGGAGCTAAACCAGATCCAAGCATTCATCAGGAAAGAGAATCATCAAGTAATCAAATGAAGAAGGTACTATTCTCTTTTCCCTTGATGAGCTAGTTGTTACCATTATGAGCAGGGAAAAAGAATGAATTTTATTTTGCCGAATGCTTATGTAGGAGAATTGTCTCGTTTTGTAGGAGAAAACCACTAGCAGTTCTAAAGTGCTTACAACAAGAGCTAAACCAAATTCAAGCATTCATCAGGAAAGAGAATTATCAAACAATCAGATGAAGAAGGTACTCTTCTCTTTTCCATTGACAAGCTAGCTGTTACCCTTAGTTTTGCATGGTTGTTGAATCAATGAGGCTGAATCGCTCTCATGTGCCAAAACAGGGAAGAAGATTTAATTTCTTTCGTCTGTGTTAGAATGTCTAAGTGAAACGTATATGTCTAGATTCATACATGTCTAGGTTGATTGTACTTCATATAGAAAATCATACAAAATTTATGCGTAGCCTAAGATTCATATGTAAGGTGCAACACCTCTTGTACATTATTAATAAAGTTAATGAGAATTCTATTTCCATTGGTATTGGTATCAGAGCTTCTATGATCTTGGTAGATACTTATATTGTTGTCCACAGGTAGTACCGGTCAACATTATACTGCATGCTGATCCAATGTAATCTTCTTTGTTTCTTCCTTTTGGTGCCCAAAGATGCTCCCTCTATCCGGCAACCAGTGGTCCAATCACTGGATGGCCGTTAAGCCACTGCTCCTCTAGGATCATTTAATAACCATCCTTCTCTTTATGGCAATCGATATTATTTTACCTTTTACATCACCAACCTGTTCCTCTAAATCTTGAATTCTTGTCATTGTTCTACTAATTCACCCTTTATCCGACAACCAGTAGTCCAGTCACTGGATGAACGATAAGGCACCACTCCACTCCTCTAGGATCATTTAACCACCCTTCTCTTTATGGCATCCATTTTATTTTACTTTTTACATGACCAACCCGTCCCTCTGAATCTTGAATTCTTGTCATTGTTCTACTAATTCAAGTTACTTCGATAATATTTCTGCATATTTGCAACATGGTATCTCTTTTTAGTGATTGAGAATAGATTCCTTTTTGTGAGTAATACAAGAAGCATTTTAGTTTGTCGGGTAGTTTCCAATGCCTTTGAATGAAAAGAATTCCAAGACTGATCCAAGATTGTAAGATTGAAGTGTCAATTACTTGTGTTTTCAAAATAAGCAAACTCAATTTGATTTTTTTCTCTCTGAGTTTGAAGAGAACATGTTAGAATGCCAAGTGAATATATTTCTATATACATACACATCTAGATTCATTGTACTTGAATAGAGAAAATCAAACATAGCCTAAAATCAAATCAATGAGAAGTTCTTCTGTTTTCACAACAATATGCTACCTCTTGCATTCCTGCTTGTGAAAACATTCCTTTTGAGTCAAGGGTCTACTAGAAACAGCCTCTCTACCCCACAAAGGTAGAGGTAAGGTTTGCATACATCGACCCTATGTAGACCTCACTTGTGTTATTACGTTGGGTATGTTGTTGTTGTAATATGCTGAGAAAGGAGAGGTGTCTCATTTTGCAGGAAAAAGCCCCAACTAGTTCTAAAGTACATACAACAAGAGCTAAACCAAATGTGATTCATCAATCAAGAGCTGAATCAAATGCAAGCATTCATCGTGAAAGAGAACCATCAAGTACTGCGCTTAATCATCAATCAAGAGCTGAATTAAATGCAAGCATTCATCGTGAAAGAGAATCATTAAGTAATCAAATGAAGAAGGTACTTTCTGTTTCCATTGATAAAAGTAGATATTACCATATGTAATTGGTAGAGATTTGCTTCCTACTAGATGTCAAGGACACTAGATAATGTTTGTATGCTGAGATATAAATGGCTCTCACCTTTATCTATTTTTGTGGCTTGCAGATGCCGCGACAACCTTGCTCTCCTAAATTCAGTGGGAAGCCAGTGTCAGAAGTCCTAGACATCAAACCTCAAAAGCATTGGAGGCTTTCAGGGAAGCCTGAGGGAACAAAAGATGTTAAAAGGGAAAACAATCTTTCAAGGCTTTCAGGGAAGACTGAGGGATCAAAAGATGCTAAGAGGGAAAACAACCTTTCAAATCATTTCCCAGTGAAAGGTAGATCAGACAATCCCAAGTCATTTATCTGTGAGAGTATGTTGGAAAATGCTTCTCCAAATATCCAAGTTTAAGACAGACTGCTGCTGATCCATAAAGAGAGCATTTTCCCAACATTTAACAAAATGTTGCTGCTTTTCAATTTTGAACTTTCAGGGGCCATAAATGTGTGCATACAAGGCTGTTCAAGACATTGCTTCAAATGTCTAATGCAATAGGGTGTCCAGTTTGTGTTACTACTCGAGTGGTGAAATTCTGCATGTTTCCGTGTATCAATATTTCCTATTGACATAACAACGGAATGTATTATATGAACGTTTGGTCTTGTCTGAATTTGTAAACTTCAACAATATTCCTATATATGCAACTAGTACAGAATAATATTTCTCCCAAGAGTTTGTGACAGAACCAAACCCCAGCAGTGTCCTTTGGAATCTTGTAAAGCATCATTGTATGTCATCTTATGCAAGCACTGATTTTCTGGAGAGTTTATAGTAGGCAATCTGCAAAAGTCCCTTTTTGGATATAACAATTTTTCAAAGGGATTATTAGTGTTGCAGCTTGATAGTTGCAACTCATGGCCTCACAAGGGTTGAGCACATTTGCATGTTAGCCCTTACTAAATCTACTTACAATACCAGATAATTAAGAAGCTTACTTATTCTGCTAAAAATTTACCAATGCACTCAAATACATTTTTGTGAAGATCTTTCACCAAAATCCCTAACCCCCCCCCCCCCCCCATGAGAAGCTGTCTAGCATGCCAGTTGTTGATGAGCACATAGTCTACCATCTAAAGCTTCCCATGGGATAAAGGTTAGATTATGAACAGACCTTGGTCTATCACATTACCTTCCAATGAATCAATTGGATACTCATAATCAAACCTCAATGTATCATACAAGTATGTTGGAACTCCAGAAATGGGTTGTGGATCATTGTAGTCAAATTGTTCTATGTTCGGAAGATCATTATTAGCTAGAAAACATTCCCCTTGAATAGAAGCACCATGCATCTCCTCACCTACAGATGCAACAATTGATCCACTTCTCAAAGTTAGATTTCCCGGGCTTGATTGTGGACCATTGACTACATTGTGACTCGTCGCTCTCCATGTAGTACTTGGCATTTGCTCAAGAGTATGAAAATTTGTTTGTTGATGACTCACAGTTTGAAACAAGTTAACATTACTTTCTACTGGAGAGAACTTCCCTACTACTTCATTTTTGGTCTTGAAGAAAGAAGGTCTATTTTTTGTATCCGGATGTCTGTCCCTTTCTTCATGAGAAGGTGTATGGTTGACAAAACAAGTCTCTTGTGTGCGATCAACTGGGATTTGATGAGAAACCACAGGCAGTAGCTGGTGACATAACCCATTAGCTGACCGAAAATGTGGTTTAAAGTCTTGTTGCTTGTATTGAGGTTGTGGAGCTTCTCCAGTTGAGCAATATGGAATGGGTACCTTAGCACTTTTTACATTAGTATTAACCAATCCAAAGGAATCGTTGAGGCCTATCTTTGAACCGGTAGTCTGAGGATCAAAGTTATCTTCAACCACAGACCTCGGCTCAGCCGCTGGCACTGAAACAACACCCTTTACCTTGCTCTCACATATGTTGGATTTCCCATTTTGAACAATAGTTTTGTCTCCAGTAACACAACCATACTTTTCATTTGTAACATCAGTGCATGCATCCAGTGAATTCTGAAGGCTGAGACTAGAACAAATTTCTTTAGAAGAAACATCCGGATGCTTCGTCCCAATAAATGAGGCTTTAGCTTCATCTTCTTTCTGCAACCTAGTTAAGTAGAGGCGATACTTCTGCAAGAAAATGATATTGTTATGAGAACTTTTTCACCATTCAATTTATGAAACTTCAACTTTTCGAAAGCAGAGAAGACCATTCACATCAACAAGTAAAAGAGATACTTTTTCTTGAGGCTTCAAACTCTAGTCATTAAGACTACTATGAATGCAGAGTAAGGAAATCCTTTTCTTGCATGGCATGCGTGACGCATTATACCTAACCTTTTAACTTGATTTCAATCTCAACAAAGCCCAAACTTTTCTTTTTTTTAGCTCAAACTAATGTGAGTATACTTGCCATCTTTTCTTTTATTTATCTCTAATCACCACAAAATATCTATTAGTTGAAATCCTATGGATCTAAAGGCAGGTACCTTTTCACTATCTGGATTTGATTTTATGTTGGAGGCAACTTGCAAGAAACAGCATAACCAAATCTGGTAGCAAATGAGTATATGTTGGCAACACATGCCATTATCCCTCATAAGAAACACAAGTTGTAAGAATATTTACCTGTAAGTGGCTAGCAACATTTTCTCTAGTCAACCATGGGATACCCATCAAATCAAGAATCTTCTTGGGACCAACTTCTACCATGCATAAAAAAACATTATCACAATTATATGGACAGAAATTTTGAAGATGAAAGGAGCTAAAGTTTTGATTTTTATCATTTGGTGTAACTTGAGAGTAAACAGAAATTTCAATGAACTTACTGTCAAATCCAATCTGGTTTACAGCTTTGACAAATTTCTGATGAAGATCTACAGTCCAAACTACTCTAGCTTTCTTCATAGAAGAAGAATCAACACATCTTGAATCGGACATTTCTCTTTCATCGTGCTTATTCTCAAAATCTTTTCTTTTCTTTCCTGAAAGGATTTCAGCTCCATTAAGAATCCACAATTCATCATATTGGTCCAATTCATGATTACCAATATCCCTTGCCTCCTGCATCTTTTTTCTGAGTACATGCTGCCATATGTTTCTAAGTTCTTTCATCCGTATAGGCTTTAAAAGATAATCGCATGCACCATGTTGAACACCCTTCATCACCCTGCTTGTTTCACCATCCACAGACATCACTGGAAAGGTATTTTGAAAAATCAGTGCAATTGTAGTGGACAAAAGTGAAGTAGCCAATTAGTATTAGTTCAAAAAAAGACTTAGTAACTCTTGAATGAAAGAGAACTGACTTATGACAGGAAGATCCATCTCAAGTCCAACATGCTCCAAAAGCTTAAATCCATCCATGTCAGGCATGTTAACATCACTGATCACAATGTCAAATCCATCCTTTCTCTCTCGGAGCACATACAAAGCCTCTCGTGCTAGACCACATGTCGTCACTGAAAGAAACCAGTAATAAGGTCTTCAGAAACCCAAAGATTGCAACCATAAAAGTTAGAGATAAATGGATCCACTTTACGCTAACAAGTAGTCATTGGTATCTTTGCTGTGCATCAAACATCGACAAGTCAAGCATACCATCTAGATATTTTAGTAAGACATGGGTAATTACAAGCAATTAACTCATAAGCAACAATATGCTCTCTGCCTCAGCACCAAAATAATACAATTGAAGAGACAAGACGCCTGTTGGGATCTTACAGTGAATCCACATTGGTTCAAAGCAGTAAAAGTTCAGTTGAAGCTATAAGTTTAAGACTGCATTTATCGCTGCAGCATCCAAACCAGAAACACGATGCACAGCTAATTATAAATGACCTAACTCCTGAGTTAGAAAATAAAATTGCATGATAAAAGCATGAGAATTTGTAAAACTGCTTACTCAAAGATAATCAGAAATCATCAATTGATATTAGTGGCAAAAATAAGGTGATCTTCACAAAGGAGGAGTTCACATGCCACAATTTATAGCATTAACTTCAGAACGTCACTAAATGCAACTCCAACTTGCTACAGACCAATTAAATTATAAGTTACTATTTTTTTCACTCAAGCATGACCAAGTGCAGAACTCAAAGGGATATATTTACATCCACAAAGAGATGAAACAATTCAATGGAGCTACAAAACAAAATATAATATTTAATAGTCTGCCCAAAAATAACATCAAAGATGATTTACTTTTACTATACATGTAGACAAAATAAGATGTCAATAATTGAGGGGTCAGTCTTAAGAATCCTGAGAATTAATTTTATTTTCCCCCCTTCTTTTTTGATGCCTCCATGAGTTTGGCCCAAGGGGGAAAAGAAATATCATTTGAAATAGTATTTAAACTTTGCAGAAACAACACTCTACAAAAAAACTTGTTTTACTTTTTTGATCCACTCTTCCATTCTAACAATCAACAAAATAGTTCTGTAGTAACTTTCCCTAAACAGTAAGGAACTTTTCACATGCACATAGAAGGCATCAAAATTCTGAAAATGAAAAAACAACTATTTTTTTCTCAAAAAGAAAGGAACAAACAACAAATATAGCCTTAAAATCAAGCTAAGAAGATGAACTGTAGAAACTAGAGTTCAATCTTGATCATCCGACAAAGTAAAAAAAAATGAGTAAAAAGGGTGTCTTTTTCAAGTGATAAAAACAGAATTTAAGCTGGAAAAATGGTGTCTTTTGCAGCTAGAAAATCCAAGAAACAAAACAAATGTAAAAAGGGTGTCTTTTTCCAAGTGGTAAAAACACAATTCAAGCTTGAAAATACAAAATTATGCAAGGAAACAAAACAAAACAAGTAAAAAAAAGGTGTCTTTAAACAAAATACAAACTTGAATCAACAAAATCAAGAAAAGGGTGTGTGTTAAAAACCTTGATAAGAACACTTCTTAAGCATTTTTTCAAGAATCTTCAACCAAGTAGGATCATCATCAACAACAAGAACCCTTAAACCAGCTGGAAAAGTATCAGTTCTTGGAGAAGAAAACCCAACACTGGTTTTACTATTCTCCATCATAAAACAGCCAGATTCTGGGGGAAAAAAGGAGTAGATCTTATTAATAATAAGTATATAAATAGGAACAAACAGAAGTTATAATCTTATCAACTCTGTTTTTTGTTTTGTGTTTTTATGTGTGATGTGTATGAGAGAGAGAGTAGGAGGGACACACTGAAAAAAAAAACATGCTTTTAAAAAAATATAGTGATAGTTCCATCTATCACTATTTGGCATTTGCCCCGGCTACTACTACTCTTGTTATAACGGTTCATATGAATTACTCCCTCCATTCCATTTGATGTGATGGACTTTGACTCGATACTAAGTTTAAAAAGAAAATAAAATTAAATTTATGGTTTAATATAAATAATAAAAATGTTGTAGTTATAAATTATTTTAAAGTTAAATTGTTATTTAATATAAAAATTATGTTATTTTTTTTTACACTGATTAAAAAGGAAAGTAAGTCATATAAATTGAGACAGTTACCATTTTATATTAGTTTTCATTTTCTCCTTTGTATGTTTTTAAATAAATTATAATAAGAAAAGTAAACTTTATTAATTTGCTCTATTTTATATGTAGTAGAAGCACATAAGGTAGTTTATGCTAGGTTGGTAGAGAGCAAAGATTAAGAGAGGAGATGAATGAACACGGTAAGTTATAAAGTGAAAGAAACGTGAATTAGGGATTATGGTGGTAAAATGGAAGCTTTTGAATGTTTGTGTGTCGAGCTAGTGGGCAAAGGCAGGGATAAAAAGTTGTACAAGCGCATCACGGCGAAAATCCATAGAGGGAAGGCTTAGAATCAAGTGAAGTGGATCAAAAATGGGGGAGATAAAATGCTAGTTAGTGGAAGAGGCATACATTAGACGAAGATGACAAGCACACTCTCATAGACTCTTGAATGAAAGGGGATAAGGACATCGTGTCGGGTGATTTAGAACTCAGAGAGTCAGTGAGATTTTAGTTATTTGAAGGTGTTTTAAGTTTGAGGAGGTTAAGGGTGTTATGCGTAAGTTGAGTTGGTGTAGAGTAATCGAGTCAGATAAAATTTGATAGAGCTTTGGGAGAGCATAGACGGGTCGAATTTGGAGTCATGACTAGGGGTGGCAGGGGGATCAGGATGGCCCGCCCCGACCCGCGTCCCGACCCGCCCCGGCCCGAACCTGGCCCATCCCCCAGGGTTTAATGGGCTTAAGGGGTGGGGGATGAGGGGACCGGTCAGGGGCTGGTTCACCCCTGCGTCCCGGTCGAACCGCCCCGGTCCCGGCCCGGTTGAACCGGCCGCTTCGCGGGATCCCTTTTTTTTAAAAAAAAAAAAAATTTAAAAAATTTGACCGTTTAGATCCGTTGGGGAAACGGCTAGTGCCCCCCCCCCCCCCCCCCAAACGGATTTTTGCCCCTTTTTGTGTTCCGAAACACCCCCTACCACCCCCTACTTTTAAAACTTTATTTTGAACCCTCAAGTTATAATAATTACATTTTAACCCGTACAAATGGTTTTTAATGCTCATAATGCTGACCCATTAGATAGAATTTGTGATGAAGATTGGGAAGAAACTAAAGAACTATTACAATTTTTAAGACTTTTTTATGATGTTACTACCATGTTTTTGTGAATTTATTATCCTACTATTTCATCCGTATTAATAAATATTTGTGCTCTTTCAATTCAATTTTGTAAATATAAAAAAATAGATAAACTTAGAGTTGCAACTGAAGGTATGATTGAAAAATTTTAAAAATATTATTTTCCTATTCCTCAAGTTTTTTTAACGGCTACTTTACTTCATCCTGCTTATAAATTACAAGGTGTGCAAGGCCTTGTTGACACTTTTTATGAAACTTTAGAAATTTTACCGGAAGAAATTTCAAATTGTCAAGCGTATAAGTCTAGCATAAAAGTTGAAGCAAAACTGTTGTATGAAAAATATAGAACTATAGAAAATTTTCAAGGAGAAGTTGGTCAAACTTCTAATGTTGAGATTGATTTGTTACTTCCAATTTCATGTTATATGCGAGATTTTCTTGGTCTTAATTCTACTAACCGTGATGATTTTGAAGAATATCTTAATCAATCTTTAGAAGTATTAGAAATCAAAAATGGCAATGAAGATTTATTAGGATGGTGGAGTAGGTGAAGCGATGCATTTCCAACTTTGAGCAAAATGGTTCGTGATGTTCTAGCTATTCAAGCTTCATCAATTGCATCGGAGGCTGCTTTTAGTACAACAATGTTTCAAATTGGTGATCATAGACATTCATTGGCGGAAGACAGTTTGGAAACAACAATTTTATTTAGAGACTGGTCCAATGCCGAAAGGAGGAATAACAATTTGTCAAAGTTAAGTAAAAAACAAGCAAGTTGGATCAAAACACAAATTGAATGCAATGATGATGAATTAGAGGCACAAGAATTTCTAACAAGTTTGCCAACACCAGAGGATATCACCATCGATATGATGCGACAAATTAGAATTGAATTTTAAAGGAGAAAACAGAGATTTTTAGATTACATTCGAGAACTAATTGAAACAGAACCCTTTCTAGAAGGTGGCTGCGTAAAATTAGTTACTCATCTAATATCTGTAACAAATATTAGTTTTACGTATGAGAACTTATTGAAAAAGAACCCTTCCTAGAAGGTGGCTGCGTAGATTAGTTACTCCACTAATATTTGTTAATTGTAAATTGTAACTTCTAAGTTCTATTGAATAAATTTGAAGGTTTTAACTTTTGTTCAATAAAAATACTTATATTTCAAATTTCAATAAAAATATATAAGTATTTATAAAAAAATCCCCCGTCCCATGTCGTCCCGTCCCGTCCCTTCCCCCCAAATCCCATCCCATCCTGTATATATATTGGGACGGGATAGGACCTATTTTTGTCCCCCAACCCCGATCCCCCCAATCTCGGTCCCGTGTCAAATTTCCTCTCCCCGTCCACCGTCCCATCCCGTCCCCCTTCATCCCGACCCCAGTCCCCTTCCCCGTCCCCTTGCCAGCCCTAGTCATGACTAGGTTGATTAATGTTATTTTTAGACAACTAAAATGTCTGACGAATGAGGGTAAAATACAATGTTTTGGTTATACAAAAACAATGATAATATTGAGAACTTTAACAATTACAAGAGTGTTAAGTTGTTGAGTCACGACTTAAAAGTTTGGAAAAAGATAGTGGATATAAGTATGAGGAAGGAAGTGTCCATTTTTTGAGAACCAGTTTGAATCCATACCATGGTGTTCAACTACTGAAGTCATTCATAAGGAGAATAATGGAGAAATATAATAAAAAGGAAAAGGAATGTGCGTATAGTGCTCATTGACCTTGAAAAGACATAAAATAAAGTCTCGAAAAGTCCTTTAGAGATGCTTGTAGTCTAAAGATGTACTAGTTTGATTGACAGAGGACATATATAATGGACTCATGACTTTAAATAAGAATAATGAAAAGAGACTTAAAAGCACTTTTTAGTGGAGATGAGGTTGCATTAGGAGTCAGCGTTGAGCCTGTTTCTATTAGTCATGGTGATGAATAAATTGACACGATATATTAAGGGTGAGGTGCATTGGTGTAGGTTATTTACAGATGACACTATTTTGATAGGGGATACTCGCATAAGAGTTAAAAATATATTGGAGGTGTAAAGACAAACACTGGAGTTTAAAGGGTTTATATTGAGCAAGACCAAGACAAAGTATTTAAAGTGTAAATTTAATGATGAAATACATGAGGCAGTCTTGGAAGTGATACTTGAAAAACAATTTATCCCTAGATAGAAAGATTTAAGTATTTGGGGTCTATGATCCAAGAAACTGGGGAGAACGACAATAATGTCACACATTATATTGGTGTGATATGGATGAAGTGAAGACTTGCATCTGTTTTCTTGTGTGACAAGAAGGTACCACTAAACTTAAAGGTAAGTTTTAGAGAGCGGTGGGTTAGACTAACTTTGTTGTATGGAGCAGAATGTTGGTCAATTAACAACTACTAGGTTCAGAAGATGCATGTGGAGGGAATGAGCATATTGAGATGAATATGTGGTCATACTACCAACAATAGGATTAGAAATAAGGATACCTGGAACGAAATGGGAGTGACCTCAGTAGTGGACAAGATGAGGGAAAGGAGGCATAAATGATTTGGATATATGAAAAAGGAAATATGTAAATGCCCTAGTATGGAGGTGTAAGAGGTTAGATATATGGGGTCGAATAGAGGGAACGGTTGATGGAAGAAATATTGAAAAAAGGTCATTAGGCAGGATATGATATATCATCAGCTTATCGAAGACATGACCTTAAATAGGTGGTATGGAGATTATGAATAAATAAATAAAGTTAGTAAGTAGTTGAAATTGTCTTATTTATGGCCTATTCATATCTTTGTTTAGGTAGGAGTTTAAAGCTCTGTGTTGGTCATAGTATATAGCGTATTCATGTAATCTTAGTTTTTGGTATCTGATATCATCTGTGGTTTATAGTGTTGAGATTATTGCACATTATTTTATAGTTACAGTTCCTTGCATATATGCCCTGCATTGTTTTTTGATCAACTGTCACTTTCTTAGTTACTATTTTTAATTTGCTTGAGTCGTATGTCTTTCGAAAATAGTCTCTCTATCTCATTAAGGTTGTGATAAGGCATGCATACATTCTACCCTTCTTAGACCCATGTTGTGAGATTTCGCTGAGTTTATTGTTGTTGTTGTTGTCTATGTATATACATTATCGATTACTATCAATATTAACAATGAAGATACAATTGAAAATAAAATGATTAAACAAATATTTAGGGGCACAATATCTTACTTTTCAAGGAGATTCAAGCTCATTGTGGTATATAATTGATTCATCTGTATAATTCTTGACTTGTTCCCTCTAAGCTACAATAATCATACAATGTCATGCAACTCAAATAACTCTTCATAAGTTGAAGAGTCCAAAATGTTGAAGAAGAAGGAAACTGACGACTGGAACATATCAAAGGAACAAGTCCAACGCAGTTGACTGACTTGTCTACATCAAGTGTTGATGAAGAAGGAAGCTGAGGATCGGAACATGTCGAAGGAATAGGTTCAACGAAGCTGACTGACGAGTTTATAGCATTGCTGAAAATTTGAGTCGCACTAGGATTAGACTATCTATGTTAATTAGGATTATATTTCGTCTAGAATTATAGTATGATTATGATTATATTACAACTAGAATTACATTTAGAATTATAGTACAATTAGAATTTATATTATTTATAATTGCAATATAAGTATTATAGTAGTATTAGGTATTGTATTAAGACTCTAAGTATAGTTAACTTAGGACTCTACAATCTTCTCCTATATAAGGAGTATGTACTTAACATTATTAATCATCAATACTACCAAATCAACATATCAATATTGACCAATCTATTAATACTATCAAATATTATCAATACATCAATACAATCCTTCATTTCTCTATTCCTAGATGTGAGATTTCTACACAAAACTCCACCAAAGGAATACCTTCCTTCTATATTAAATGAGACAAGTATTAAAAACACCCCTAAACCGCGTAAATTATTATTAAAAAGTATTCATCCAAATAATATTTCCTAATAATTCCTTAAATGTTCATCTATTATGTATAAAATACATAAAACTAGACAAATAAGAGCTCACATTTAAAATTAAACCAAGTGAATACTGATTAAAGGAATCAGATGACTAAAATGTTTTCAATTCTGAAACATTAGAATTTATAAACTATCAATTATCATGATCAAGTGAATTTTCTAATGTAGTAGTTTTCAGTCACATCATGATATTGTGCATGGCGGCATAAAATTGAATTAAATTTTGTTTTGGGGCGACTATATTAGTTAAGTAAAATTTGACTAGAATTGTCTAATAAGGTCAGATTAGTATTTCTTCATTTTAAGTCTGTTTGATCAAATGTTTAAAAATTTATTTACTTTGAAAAATAATGTATGTTACTCCTCAAAACTAGAATTGTCAATATGGGTCGGGCTTGTTAGGCCGGCATAGCTTAATTCGTGATTTGATAGGAGTGGATTACGATTTTTGGAGCCCATTTAAGAAAAGAATTTTTAGCCCGGCCTAAATATGTCTATCATTTTGTGGGGCTTAAGAAATATGAATAGGATCAGCCCGTGGGCCAAATAAAAATTAATTAAAAATTAAAAATAAAATAGAGTATTAAAAATAACAAAAGTCTAAACTCAAAATCTGTTTGAAGTTTGAAAAATTACAATTTCAACATAAATTATATTTATAAAATATGCACTACATAAAATAAAAACTACCTAAATTTCTAGGGTATCACTACATAAGTCGTAGTCTATGAAATATTGTCATAGTTTTTATGTTTTATTATGATCCTTTGGAAACAATTAGGTTAAATTTTATTTAGTTATTTATTTTTTTAGTTAAAAAATCAAACTTAATAAATATTATAAAGATAATTTTATTTGTGAATTTGATTAACATGCGATAACAATAACATCATGTTATATTGTCTTATCAATATTTATGATAATATTTTTAAATTATAATTTAATTTAAAAAATAAAAAAATATATAGTTTTAAGAAAAGAGGGTTGGCTCGTAGCGTATGTACTTATGGGTTGGGCCAACCATTTTTCGACCCACATAAAAAATGAGCTAGTCCAACTTTGACTCATAAAATTTCAAAATTTGTATAAATTAGCCCGAATAAAGTAGATCAATCCATATTTACAGTTCTACTCAAAAGCACTCATTTTCTTTCAAAAACTTGATGAAACACCTCGTTTAAAATAAAAATAAAATTAAAACACTTTGCCTCTCTAAAACTTGATCGAATAGGCTATTATTAGTTATTTTCTTAAACGCGTGATTTTGTTACCTAGTTCAAGGATTTATACATTTTCTATCATACTTCTCTAAAATGTGAACTTTTTACAAGACTTACAAAAATGGTTTAATTATGTGTCTTGCACATGACCATTTGATTAGTTATCCATATTTAAGATTCTAAATCTACTTCTATAAATCATTTGAGCGGGTACGTATATCAAAGATTAATTAATATTAGTGAGTTGAAACAAAAGAAACCTATAAGTGTATTATATTACGAAAAATATATATGCATATTTGAGGTAAGAATTAGAGATTTTGGGGCTAATGGTTCTTTTTCTTTCTAAAAATAATTAGTGAATGAAAATAGATTTTGAATCCGTAAAAATGATTATGAGAAAAAAAACCATGCGAGTTTTCTGGTAAAAAAGTTTAATTGATGAGTTTAATAAAGAGGGGTCCCCAAAATTTAATTAATGAATTTAATAAAGAGGGTCCCCCTTTTATATATATATATATATATATATATATATATATATATAACATTACTTGATATCTATTTTGTATAAAAGCAGAGTTTATTTATTTTTTCAAGTATTTTAGATAAAATAGCTTTTAAGCATTTTTATGGTGTTTGAATTAAAAATTTAAAAATTTTATTTTTAAACTTAAAAAAATTAAAATTATAAGTTAAAATTTCTAGCATGTGACTTTTGATATAAACTCGTTTAAAATTAACTTAAGACAGAAAGACACACACAAACTACACAAGCTAGGTATTAAAAATGTAACATTTAGAAAAATAGGGTAAAAGCCTTTCAATTTTGTTTGGTTTAACAAGGTGATATTGACAACTCACTTATTTAAATATTTACGTATTTATATCGCATTCGATCCATTAATAAAAAATATTCCATTCTAATAGATTTTCTTATTTAGAATTTGAATTCAATAAATAATTGTGACTTCGAAAAATCAATTTAATATTAAAAAAATTAAAAATGTACATGATTTATTTTTCTTTTTCACTTAGAACATGTCTCTCTCTAAAGATTTTGATTGTTCAATATATAAATAGATTAATTAAGAATATGCTTGATAGAAAGAAAAAAGTGATAGAATGCCTAACTCTGTCATTTTCAAATATTATAAATATTATAGTTCAAATGTCAACTAGAAAAAGAGAAATGTTTAGGTAAGTGAAAATTGTATTAGACTATATGTCTTTAGCGATTTATATATTTAATTTAAATTTAAAGACAAATAATTTTAACATAATCAAATTAAAAATAAAAGAGCAAAGGAAAATATTATCCCCCAATACAGTAACTACTATACTTATATTTTAGTGTTTGATAAATAAATATTAATTCAATTAGAATATTCATATATAATTTAGATACTACGAAGTGAGAGTGAAGGTGTAACGATCTAGGGTGGGGGTGGGGGTGGCACAGGAATGATGGATGGGGATTTTGGGGTTAGGAGTGGGATCAGGTGAGTTGGGATGATGTGATTATTGCGGTAGAGTTATTAGAGCAGATAATTTATAGGCATAATACATATATTGGATCTTAAACTTAACTTTAAATTTTAACTTTGACCTTCAACTTTCATAATGCACAAACACGCACATTAACTATCCAACTTTTAAATATATAAACACATGAGTCCTACTTTGCACAATACACGTAAGACATCATGTAGGACAAAAAATGACATGTAGGACATTTGTGTCTGTTTGTTCAACTTTATACAGGTTTAAGTGTTTACTTGTGCACACCCAAAGTTGAAGGGCATAAATGTGATTCAAAACCAAGTTAAAGAGCATATTTATGTATTATGCCTAATTTATATGTCATGAATAGGAGTGTTCAATAATTTGAGCTCAAAAACAATATTGTATTCAATTCTACAATTAGTATGTTTAAATAGTACTCTATACAAAGTTCAATAAGCAATAATAAAATCTTGAACTTATTGACTAAATTTGAGAATTCGCTTTTGATGGATTAGGATTGAGCAAAGTGTTATAAGTGAAAATAATACAATCCTATAAAATAGTATATGAAACTATTTTTCCTACATCTAAAAGTTTTTATATCTTTAAATAAATATTTTAAAATAACTTAACCAATTAAATATAAAAAAAATTTCCAAAACATTGTCCAAAAAATAGTTTCAACCAAACCACACTTAGAGAACAAAAAGATTCATTGAACTTGTGTATATTACTATTACACTAATGCATGTTTGACCTACAAAGTTAGTTAGTGTTGGCCCAATATCACTTATTATGATTATGACTCAACATAAAATGGAGAGAGATTTTTCTTTTTCCATATACAGTTTATTTTTAATTTTTTTGTAATTTTACTTTTTTTAGTCAAATGATAAATATTTTGATTAATATTTTGTGATATATTTTTTTATTATATTGATATGTAAAAAATATAATTTACAATATTTTTTGTATAGTTTTGAATATTTAAATTTATTGTTTAAAGTACTGAATTAACGTAATTTTATTTTTTTTTAAAAATTAGTCAAATTGATTTTCAAAAAATACAACATGACAATTAAAAGCAGAAAAAGGGAGTAGTTATGTTTTAGTTTACTCATTTCGGGTTGATTTAATATAATTTTTAATTTTTCTAATATATTTTATCAAATAAATTTAATTGGTTTATTTTTTAAATTATAGATCTAATTATTATTATTTTATGTAATTATTAAATACTAAAAATAATATAAAAATAATTTATTAAAATAATTAAAAAAAATAACTATTTCGAGCATAAAGAAATATATATGTTGCAACTTTAATTTCTATAAAGAGTATCATGTCCACGTGCATTTACCAGAAATGTCAAAATACTTTATTTCCATTTATTTAAGTTCTACTCCGCCCTTCTAAAGTTGATATCACTGTCCTTTTAAAGTTGACATTCATGTTATGCTATATTATGTCATTTTAACTTTTTTATAACAATCAATCAAATATATAAGGTGTGTGTAACACACTCGTCCAATGACGTGTTAAAGTGACAAATTAAATAAAAATACGTGACATGTATATTAAAAATAATTTTTAAATAATGATATTTTAGTAGAATGAAAAAGTAGTCAATGACTTAAGGACATGTGGAATTTTTTACACAAAAAATTCAAAAAGAAAAAATCCAACCCTAAAAAGGTCATCTTCTCCACCCCACCCACCCCAACCCCTACCCAGCTACCTAGATCGTCTTCTTCACTATTCCCCACCCATCCAACGTCTTCTTCACCTTTGTCCACTCTAACCCCAACCTCTTCCCCACTCACATCGTCTTCTCCACCCCTTTCCCGCGCCACCCATCGTCTTTTTCAAGTTTTTTCGCTGTCCTTCTTATTTGTGACAACATGAATCATGGGTTGAAATTTATTTTTTGTGAAATCTCTTTGTGTTGAAATTCTTTTTTTTTGTCTGTAGCATCATCAAAACTATTTCTCCAGAGAAGGAGTTCAAGTTTTTAGAGATGGTGACTGAGAAATGAGAAAGAAAATGAAAAAAAAAATGATTAATTGAGTCTATCACGCGCTGGTATGGATTGTATTACACTCACTATGTCATGTCAGTAAAAAGTGTCAAAATGACACAACGAGACATGACATGAGGTGTCTAAAATGAACAAAACTTAGTTAAGGTGTCTAAGTGAAAATTGGTGCCAACTTTAGGGGACCACGAATAGATTAGGTTTTTATTTAATTCAATCGCTTTGAAGAAGTACGGTTTAAAATTAATTTTTAAATTTTTCCTTTCCATTTTACAAAAGCTTTCACTATAAAAACAAACAAATAGAATTAGTGACAATTTCTTCAAATAGAAAATAAAAATGAACTCCTCGAGAGAGAAATTCGATAAGAACGACCAGATTTTGTTCTATTTAAATATTTTCACGAGCGAAGAAAAACATGATACAATGAATAGATAATCATTGAAAATTAGATCTAAACTTGCATATTTAAGGGTAAAATTGTCAAATCTAAATTAATATATATTTATTTAAATAGATTTAAAGAATGGTTACGAGAAATGAAAATAAGGGAGGTGAACATAATATTGTAAACCACAAGGAATGTTAGTGTTATAGAGCAAAACCTGGAGGGAGGTCTCTGAAATTATCCATAATTTTATTTGTGAATTTGTTTAACAAGTAGTAACATTAGTATCAAGTAATATTTTTTGTCGATATTTATGAAAATATGTTTATATTATAATTTATAATTAATTTAATCATTATATAAAAATATATTTTCAAAAAAAGTGAACTGACCCGGCAAGCCTGTAGCCACGTACTTGTGGGTTGGGCCGGTCGTTTCTTGGTCCACGCCAAAAATGAGTTAGCCCGACCTAATCCGTAAAATATCAAAGCCTGTATGAGTTAGCTCGGATGGGGTGGACTAGCCTATATTGACAGCTCTAATCAGCGCCTACTTATTTCACTTTATATACTTATTACAATATATAATTGTCTGTTTATACACATTTAAAATTAAAGAACACTTTTATATATTATTTATACTTTTATTGTTCCCCAAATGTGGAATCTCAAGTGCCACTATTTCCTCAATTCTTTTTGCCCAATAAACAAAGATGTAATTGGTGTAGTACACAACCAAACATTTCTCAAGTCATCAACAACTCAACTTTCCTCCCACCATATTTTTCCAAACTTTTTTCTATCAACCAATCTTATTTCAACAAGTGTAAAAACTCACTTAAGCACAAAGCTTCACCAATCCTTCTTCAACTAATGTAATAACTCACTTTACCTCAAGTCTAATCACTACCATTTTTCAAATCCTTGTTGACAACAACCCATACATATACAAATGCAAAACTTATATTATAACCATACTATTTTGTCTGTCTCAGTTTATGTGTTTTTCACATATATATTTTTTACATATTTAAATTAAATTTAAATCTCAAAAAATGAAAAATATCATATAAATTGAAACAACAAAGAAAAGAACTTAATTTTAATTTGATTAAAAGAACAATTATTGTGGACAAAAGGCATTGATTAATAAAAGAACTTAATTTTAATTTGAATAAAGAACAATTATTGTGGACAAAAGGCATTGATTAATATATGCACTCCCAATATAAAAAAACATGAATTAATATTTATTGTGGGTTTGAAGAGCAACAAGAAGGAACACATGTCTTGATGGTAGAGAAGTTATGACTTATGTGGGGTGCATTTGGGAAACAAGAATAGTATTACATAAACATTATTGGATGGACTAACTATAATCAGACAAACAACAATGTACCTTTTTTATTGTTTTCGTAAAATCAATGAAAGACAACGCAACACCTTATTATTATTTTTTAAACATTACTCTATTTGTCTATCTCATATCAATTCGATACCAGCATTTGGAGTTGATTAATTTAAATTTATATCATGTATAATTTTATTCGAAAAAAGGGCTCTTTATAAAAAAAAAAGTTACTATTCAGAATTTAAATTTAAAATCTCTAATTAAAGAAAAAATAACTTCACATCATCGAATGTGATTTTCATGCTTTTTTTTTTCTTTCTTGGCATCAATATTTTTTATTTCCACTAGAAATGGAGCTGACTGCCAATAGATTCCTCTCTACTTTTACTCTACAGCAATGTTTTCTTCACATGTGTTTCAACATTTTGTGTAATTATACGATAAAGATAACGTTCTGCTTTTCTGTTTCGATTTATATATTTGCATTATTTTATCTGGCATAAAAAGTTACTTTCACCTTTTATCCGAATATACTTATATATAAAAAAAATGTCAAAATGTTAAAAATGTCAAATACATCAATCTTTGAATTTGTTCGAGTGTAATTAACATTTTTTATAGAAAAAAAAAAAGAAGAAGTCATAATTTATTCTTCTTAAATAGTATACTATACCTTTTCATCTCTAATTAGTAGGTATATTAGGTAAGTAAAATGCTTCAAAAGAGAGAAAAGAATTACTATTTGAATAAGTACTTTTATAATTCAAACTATTTAAATATCTCACTTATATCAATGTGTAGTAAAGCACTCCTGTCGATTTCGTATTAACTGAATTTGTTAGAAATTATTCATCTATTAAGAAAATATATAAGGACATAATTTAAATTATGTTTTTATCTTCTTCTTTTTTTGTGTGTACTTACAATTGATCTTCTAAAAAATATAAAATTCGTTAAATAAAAAAATAAATATGTAAAAGAAATTCAAACGTCAGACAAATTTTAAATAATGAAACAAACACAAAAATACAGTTGATATAAAATATAGAGAGTACCTTTTAATTATTTTATTTCTTAGTTTGGAAGGAAGACGGTTTACTGAACTTTCATGGAAAAAGAAACTTTATCCTATGAATCCGTACAAAGAAGGTGGCAATTTTTAATCAATTCTACAAGTTGAAGATATTTGTTGTTTAGAATTTGATTAAAAATTTATACTCCATTTTTATTTAATTTTGGTTGAATTCTTAAGATATTGATAATATTTAATTTTATTTTATTAAAAAAATTTAAAAAGTTGAATCGAATTAATAAAATTGTATACACAAATTTTATAATTATAAATATGTAAAATATATAAGTTTTTGTAATACTTTTTGTACTTTTATATATGTAAAAAAAAACTATTTTATCTCTAACATGCTAATGGTAGGAAAAATAAAATAGAGAAATTAGGCATCTCAAAAATCGAAAAAAAAAAAAACCACATTGATGGATATGAATTATATTTTATTTGTTTTGATTCTAATAAATAAAAAGGGATTAAGTAAAGAAAATATTAACAAAGAGAAGACTTTTATCGTTTTAAGCTTATTTATATTTTAAGACATACTTTTTCTTTAATAAATATTATAAGATCATCATTTTCATCCTAATTCTTGTATATATCCTTTTGCGTTACCCAACCAAAACAAAAGGGATAAAAAAGAAATGAAAGGGTACTGATAATGAGTTTCATATATATATATATATATATTTATATATTTCCTTGTCAACTTTGCACCATTCCACTTATTTGACATATATATAGCTAGGTTTGTATTGTGGAAACAAAAAATAATCATACACTTGTTGGGTTTTAGCAAGTGTGAATGGGAAAAGAAAAGAGAGAATATGAAAAGTTAGGGAACTACTTTGGAGGAGAAAAATGAAAAGTCATTTGCAAAGTGCAAATGAAAAGTAATTTCTCCTATATCGGCAAAAGAAATGAAAATTATTGTCCTTATAGAAGGAAACACTTTCATTACTTCTTAAAGAGCTAAGAAGAAGATGCCCCCTCGCGCCGTCGTCGTCGTCGCTTGCTCGGCTTTGGATTTGATTTGATGTGATTGATTGATAAATTTTTTGGACAAAATTTATTTAATCAGTTTTTGTTAAATCAAATAAATCCTGTTAATATTATCTCTTATAAATTTGCGGGTAACGGTAACATTCCGAAGTCGTTACTTTTTCAAAAAGTCGTTACTTTCTAAAAAGTAGTTATTTTCCTAACAGACACATTTTTTCGAAAAGTTGTTATTTTTTCCAAAAGACACAACTTTCTGGAATAAACGGGTCTGAACAGATTTCTCTGAACAGACACGTTTCTTGCTGAAAATGGCTATAAAAGGAAGTCAATTTTCAATTTTTCAAACACTGAAATTTTTTTCTTTCTCTGCTTTTATTTTCTCTCAAATAAAATCAAAGTGTCGATCGACTGAGTCTGTGTGACTTGTTGCTGTTCTTAAGTTCGTTGAAAAATTAAAGAAGTTTGAGGTACCGCTATTTCTTTAACAAGTTTAATCCGTTTTATCTTGGGAGAAATTAATCCATAACCTTGGGTACAGCGAGGGGATTAAATTTCTTAAGGACACACAGTAGTTTCTGTGGACTCGGATTAATTCTTGTATTTTATATTTTTTCTGCTTCATCTTATTTTTGTTTCTGTTTATTAACCTTGTAAATACAGGTTATTGTAAGAATAAAAATCTTAAGAAATTTAACAGTTTCTGTATTTGAGGTTTCTGGAGATTAAAACCTTTCTGGTTTTCTACTCTGCTTGAATTTTTAAAATTCATTCGATTAACGATTAAAAGAACATAAAAACTTTATCGTTAAATCAGAAACAGTTTGTGTAAAGATTTGTTCTTTACTGTTATTATTTTAAATACTTAATTTATCTGCCATTTGTGACAGAAAAAAAAAGACTAATTCAAGTCAAACAAATGCTGGAACAGTAAGTGCCGCAACAACAATGGTTGTACATAATCGTTCAAATGCTGCCTTAGCACCGGCTGAGAAACCTGCAAAGTTTTCTGGAGTCGACTTTAAGATATGGCAGCAAAAGATGTTCTTCTATCTCACTACGTTGAGTCTGCAGAAGTTCATCAATGAGAATGTTCCTGTTATGTCAGATGAAACTCCGACTGATGAACGATTCATGGTAAAAGAAGCATGGACACACTCAGATTTTTTGTGTAAAAATTATATTTTGAGTGGTCTGCAAGATGATCTGTACAATGTGTACAACAATGCCAAAACCTTAAAAGAACTCTGGGATGCTTTAGAAAAGAAGTACAAAACAGAAGATGCCGGAATGAAGAAATTCATTGTGGCAAAATTTCTGGACTATAAGATGATACACAGTAAGACTGTCGTCACCCAAGTTCAAGAATTGCAGGTCATAATCCATGATCTCCTTGCTGAAGGATTGATTGTGAATGATGCTTTTCAAGTGGCTGCAATTATTGAAAAGTTACCTCCATTGTGGAAGGACTTTAAAAACTACTTGAAACACAAACGCAAGGAGATGACTGTTGAAGATCTCATAGTAAGGTTGAGAATCGAAGAGGATAATAAGGATGCAGAAAAGAGGTCACGTGGTAATTCAGCAATATCTGGAGTAAATTTTGTTGAAGAAGATCCCACAAAATAAAAGAAAAGAAAGAAAACATCTGGTCCAAAAAGCAATCCTCCTAAGAAGAAATTCAATGAAAACTGCTTTAATTGTGGTAAACATGGTCATAGGGCTAATGAATGCCGGGGTCCTAAGAAGGACAAGAAAAAGAAGGATCAAGCAAACTTGGCTGAATCCAAAGGAGAAATGGACGATCTCTGTGCAATGCTTTCAGAATGTAACTTGGTTGGAAATTCAAGAGGACGGTGGATAGATTCTGGTGCCTCATGCCATGTTTGTGCCAACAAAGAATTATTTTCATCATATACACCATCACTTACAGATGAAAAATTGTTTATGGCCAACTCCGCTGTTGCAAAGGTGGAAGGAACTGGCAAAGTCCTATTAAAGATGACATCAGGCAAGGTGGTGACTTTGAATAGGGTCTCATATGTTCCAGAATTGAGAAAGAATTTAGTTTCAATTCCAGTTCTGTCCAAGAATGGATTTAAATGTGTATTTGTTTCTGATAAAGTAGTTGTAAGCAAAAATGATATTTATGTAGGAAAAGGTTACCTTAGTGATGATCTTTTCAAACTCAATGTAATTGCAGTTGATATGAATAAAGATTTTGCTTCTTCTTACTTGCTTGAGTCTAAATGTTTATGGCATGAACGTTTGAGACGCGTTAATAACAAAACCTTGCGAAAACTGATTAACTTAAATATTTTACCAAAATTTGAGTGCAATAAATCAAAATGTCAAATTTGTGTTGAATCTAAGTATGCTACATTCTTATAAATCTGTTGAAAGGAATTCAAATCCTTTAGAATTGATTCACACTGATATTTGTGACATGAAGTCAACACCATCACGTGGTGGGAAAAAGTGTTTCATAACTTTTATTGACGATTGCACTAGATATTGTTATGTCTATTTGCTAAATAGTAAAGATGAAGCAATAGATGCATTTAGGCAATATAAAACTGAAGTTGAAAATTAGTTAGATAAAAAGATCAAAATGATCAGAAGTTATAGAGGTGGAGAATATGAATCTCCATTTGCAGAATATGTTTAGAAAATGGAATAATCTATCAAACTACTGCTCCCTACACTCTTCAGTCTAATGGAATTGCAGAAAGAAAAAATCGAACTTTAAAAAAAATGATGAATGCATTACTTATAAGTTTAGATTTACCACAGAACTTGTGGGGGGAAGCTATCCTTACAACAAATCAGATACTTAACAGAGTGCCTCACTCAAAGACAAATGCAATTCCATATGAGAAATGGAAAGGTAGAAAACCCAATTTGAAATATTTCAAAGTGTGGGGGTGTCTAGCCAAAGTCCAAGTTCTTATACCTAAGAGGGTAAAAATAGGACCTAAGACTGTGGATTGTGTATTCATTGGATATGCCAGAAACAGTAAGGCATGTCGATTTTTGGTTCATAAGTCCGAACATCCGGATATTCATGATAATACGGTAATGGAATCAGATAATGCTGAATTTTTTGAACATATCTATCCGTATAAAACTAGACTTGAGTCATCTAGTGGGGGATCTAAACAACCCAGAGAAGAACCAAAAGAGAATGAACAAAACGAAGAAAGTCCAAGACGCAGTAAATGTCAAAAGACATCTACTTTATTTGGATAAGATTTTGTAACATTTCTTCTTGAAAGTGAGCCTCAAAAATTCAAGGAAGCAATGTTATCTAGCAACTCAACCTCTTGGAAGGAGGCTGTTAATAGTGAAATTGGATCAATTTTAAGTAATTATACTTGGGAGTTGGTTGATCTTCCTCCAGGGAACAAACCCTTGGGTTCAAAATGGATCTTTAAAGGAAGATGAAAGACGATGGAACTATTGACAAATATAAAGCAAGACTTGTTGTCAAAGGTTTTAGACAAAAAGAAGGTCTTGATTATTTTGACAAATACTCGCCAGTGACTAGGATTACATCAATTCGAGTGTTAATTGCACTAGCTGCAGTATACGGTCTTGAAATTCATCAAATGGATGTGAAAACAGCCTTCTAAATGGAGAGCTTGAAGAGGAAATTTACATAGAAGAGCTTGAGGGTTTGTAGTTCCTGGTAAAGAAAAGAAAGTGTGAAAACTTATTAAGTCACTTTATGGGCTAAAACAAGCACCAAAACAATGGCATGCAAAGTTTGATCAAACCATGTTGTCAAATGGATTTAAGATCAATGAATGTGATAAATGTGTTTACATTAAAGATACTCCAAATCAGGAAGTTATTTTATGCCTATATGTAGATGATATGCTTATAATGAGCAAAGACATTGCTAATATAAAATCTACAAAGCGTATGCTTGCTAGTAAGTTTGATATGAAAGATTTAGGAGTTGCTGATGTGATATTAGGAATTAAAATTCTTACAACTCCTAACGGTCTAGCATTGTCTCAAACTCATTATATTCAAAAGATACTTGAAAAATTCAAAATTTTGAATTTTAAAAGGGCAAAGACTCCAATTGATGTAAATCTTCATCTTGCAAAGAATAAATGCGAAAGTCAGTCTCAATTAGACTATGCTAGCGTATTGGGAAGCTTAATGTATGTCATGAATTGTACACGACGAAACATAGCTTGCGCTATCAGTAAACTAAGTCGATACACAAGTAATCCTATTCATAATCATTGGTTGGCAATGAAGAGAGTTTTGGGATACTTAGATGACACTCAAAACTATGCTTTACATTACAACGATATCCAGCCGTTCTTGAAGGATATAGTGATGCAAATTGGATTACTGGGTCAACTGAAACAAAATCCACTAGTGGATACGTTTTTACTATTGGTGGAGGAGCAATATCTTGGAAATCATCCAAACAAACATGTATAGTTCGCTCTACAATGGAGTCTGAATTCATTGCTTTGGACAAGGCAGGTGAAGAAGCTGAATGGCTCCGGAATTTCTTAGAAGATATTCCATTTTGGCCCAAACCAATGGCCCCTATATGCATACATTGTGATAGTCAAGCTGCAATAGGAAGGGCTAGAAACATTATGTATAACAGCAAGTCTCGTCATATAAGACGAAGACATAACTTTGTGAGACAACTACTCTCTAGTGGAATTATCACAATTGACTATGTGAAGTCAAAAGATAATGTGTCGGATCCACTTACAAAAGGCCTAAATAGAGAGGGAGTTGAGAAATCATCGACGGGAATGGGACTATGGCCGAGAACAAGTCATCGTGGCGGTAACTCTATCTAGAAGACTGGAGATCCCAAGATCTAGGTTCAAGGAGGTAAAACAAAGTCATTGATGACGGTTCAACATTGTCAAAGGAAAAAAAATTTAATTATTATTATTTTATGGTCCATTCTCATGATGAGACAATGTTTAGTAACCAGGATAAAGACATAAGGACTTTTTAATGGTTTCTAAGTTTGATACAGGGAATATCAAATGGTGTATCTATGGGATAACACAGTTAGAAATCACCTATGTAAGTGTGAAGTGTAAGCCGCTTCAAGGAGAATCCGGTAAGGCCAGTTCTTTAAGCACTTACTATCCAAGACGTGTTCATGGCTGAAACGAACAAAACAATGAGAACTAAGAACAGTTCAAGGGTTGATTGTGTGACATATGTTGTCTAGGTATACACCAAAGCTCGACGGTTCAAAGATATCAAATCTACCGATTGACCGAGTATATCCGATATATGTTCACTACGGAAAGTTTAAAGGGAAACCTACTTATCCAGATGCGATTAACCTTTACCTACAAGACACACAAGTTTTTTCATGCATATGTTTTAACAATAGCCTTCCCCATTCATGTGGGGGATTGTTGGGTTTTAGCAAGTGTGAATGGGAAAAGAAAAGAGAGAATATGAAAAGTGAGGGAACTAATTTGGAGGGAAAATGAAAAGTCATTTGCAAAGTGCAAATGAAAAGTAATTTCTCCCATATCGGCAAAAGAAATGGAAATTGTTGTCCTTATAGAAGGAAACACTTCCATTACTTCTTAAAGAGCTAAGAAGAAGATGCCCCCTCGCGCCGTCGTCGTTGCTCGCTCGGCTCGGCTTTGGCTTTGGCTTTGGATTTGGCAAATGATGTTATTGATAAATTTTTTGGACAAAATTTATTTAATCAGTTTTTGTTAAATCAAATAAATCCTGTTAATATTATCTCTTATAAATTTGCGGGTAACGGTAACATTTCGAAAAGTCGTTACTTTTCCAAAAAGTCGTTACTTTCCAAAAAGTAGTTATTTTCCTAACAGACACATTTTTTCGAAAAGTTGTTATTTTTTCCAAAAGACACAACTTTCTGGAATAAACGGGTCTGAACAGATTTCTCTGAACAGACAAGTTTCTTGCTGAAAATGGCTATAAAAGGAAGTCAATTTTTAATTTTTCAAACACTGAAATTTTTTTCTTTCTCTGCTTTTATTTTCTCTCAAATAAAATCAAAGTGTCGATCGACTGAGTCTGTGTGACTTGTTGCTGTTCTTAAGTTCGTTGAAATTAAAGAAGTTTGAGGTACCGCTATTTCTTTAACAGGTTTAATCCGTTTTATCTTGGGAGAAATTAATCCATAACCTTGGGTACAGCGAGGGGATTAAATTTCTTAAGGACACACAGTAGTTTCTGTGGACTCGGATTAATTCTTGTATTTTATATTTTTTCTGCTTCATCTTATTTTTGTTTCTGTTTATTAACCTTATAAATACAGGTTATTGTAAGAATAACAACACTTATGTTAAACATCAAGCAACTTGGCTATACTATTTCATTTTATTTAACTTTTACTTAGTTATTGTTCCCATTAATCTTATTTATAAACATATTTAACTTCTAATGCATTAATTAACAAGAACAAAATCTTATGTGATAGATCGGATTTTTTTTCCTTCCTTGAGCAAGTATTTTTACTTGTTGAGCTGTTCTATTCTAAGTTTTTCTTATTCAGAGACCCGATCCCTTAACTCGCAATGGGCTCACACAAATCAACAAGGTGGCATGAGAAATATTTACGCATAAACGAATCATTAACGTAAAACTCGAATGTTAGGAAAACCAGCGAACTCTAAGGGTATGTTTGGTATGAAGAAAAATACTTCTGAAAAATATTTTTCAATTTTTCTCATGTTTGATTGGGTTAAATGTTTTGAAAATTATTTTTCAAATCAACTCATTTTCCTCAAATTTAAGGAAAATGACTTCCCTTTGAAACTTAAGGAAAACATTTTCCAATACTCCGTCCAACATCAAATTACAATTTTATTAAAAATTAAGTTTATTTTAAAAAAATATTTTATAATTTTCTACTCTAGTAAAAATAAAAGATATATCTCAAAAACATTTTTTCGTTTATAATTCAAACGCTAAAAATCTTTTCTGAAAAATATTTTCAACCAAACATGAGAAAATAAATCAAAAATCTATTTATTTTTTAGGAAAAACATTTTCCTTCTTACCAAACACACCCTAAAATAGCAAACCTATGAAATATTTCCTATATCTTTTCAAGTCAACTACTAAGGACCTAAAGTTGAATTCCCAAATACTTTAGTATTTTAAATTGATCTAGTCTACAAGAAAGAAAAGAAAAAAGGCAAAATCTTTTTGGATCTTGAGGTTTGTACATACATAGTGTGTCTCTTTGTCTTCATGTATACATGAATACTTAATTAATGGTTTTAACAAATATATGAATGATCATTTGATTTAAAAAAATTGTGTAAAACAGAAGAAGTATCTAAGGTTCACATGTAGGGTATAAATAACTTTTTAGAGTGGGGAATGACTATGGGTGGGGGGAGGTGTTATAAAGAAAATGGATGGCACAAAAGAGGAAAATGCCCACTAACAAAAAGAGCTTTTATGGTAAAAGAAAGAGTATTATTAGCTAAAGAGGAAAGTGGGCATGATTGGTTGTCATTAACAAAAATTAAGTGATGAACTACATTAGTGGATACTTACCTTTTTAATTAACTTAATCAAAAACCTATTTAATTATGCTCTCTCTCTCTCTCTATATGTATATATGATGCTCTCTATCAAGGTCCTACGGGATTTTCACTAAACCTATTTTTGTTCCTATTAATCTTTAAACTCCCTAAACAGGCTTTTTGACAACTAATATTATTTATTTATTCACCTCTTAATGACTCACCACTTAGGGAGGAGCCATTATATCACTATTTTTTTATTCTCTAGTAATTAAATATTAGAACCTTTTGTCTAATAATTTCTTTTTTCTTCTATGAAAATAAAGGATCAATAGTAGGCAAGCTTGGTATTCTCATTCCCTTTTTTCTTAAGGCAGAATGTAGAAGAGTCTTTATTAGTGCTTTTGACTAGGAGTTCTAAAAATTGTTTAACTTTAAAATCTAAAACATATGTAATTCCCATGAAATATTCCTTTTTAGTAAACAAAACAAAAAAAAATTAGAAATGCATGAGGATATGAAAAATTATGGAAATACTTGAAATTCGTATAAAATTCAATAAAACCCTCTGTGATGCGTTCAAAGTGTCTTGATTATTTTATATTTTTTTTTAAAATGTGATTCTAAAGGTCGTATTTAACCAAATTGTTAAATTGTCTCCAAATTCGAGACCGGCCATATTCTATCGTCTTTGGATCTAATTGAAACATCGAAAAATCTAAGATATTTTGTTCCATTTGAATGATTTGTACTTCATTATTGATATTATATCATACGCATATTTAACTGTTAATATATTGATCGATGAGTTTAATCCATACGCGTGTTATTGACCTCATAATATTTTTGAAGATTAAACACATCTCAAGGAGTTGCTTATGAAAACTAAAAATGATTGAAAGGTGTGAGCGTACATGATTTATCTTTTTCGAAACGGGAAGAAGTTGGAGATTAACTCACACCTTCCAATCATTTTTAGTTTCCATAAGCAACAATGTCTAAGATTTTTTATATTTTTCAAGAACTTCTTGTAGAAAGTAATGAAATGATGGATAATAACTTTTGTTGATAGTCACATTAACTGCTCATGTTTTCGTAAGATCCCTTATTTTTTTGACAATTTCTATCAAAAGGATGAAAGTTGTTCACTTACAAGTACTTAAGGAATGTTTTCTGCTAAAAATGATACTTTAAGGATGTGGTTTGAGTTAGGGTATAGATAAAAGATATTTTTTGCTAAAATGATAATTTAAAGATGTAGTTTAAGTTTGGAGTATAGTTGAAGGATGTTTTGGTCAAAAACTCATTGAAAAGATAATATATAAATATATTAAATATAGTTTATATTTCGTTCTTTTTTTGACATAATTACTTTTAATTGGTATATGATTTTTTTTTTTAATTCAGTTGGTTGCATATAATGAAGAGTTTGATATATGAATCAGAATATGATTGTGGATCTTTTTGCAAATGAAGATGGTAGTAGGAAAAAAATGAAGCATAATTAGAGATTATTTTACACTTTGAATTGTATTAGCAACTTAGTTACTTTTGCTAGAGTTTTTTAAATTTTGATTTATATAAATAATTTAGCTAAATGTATTATATGGTCAATGCTAATCATTTGGTCCTTTAGTATTCTACTTTCTCTTTGTTATGAAAAAAATTATTTCATTTTAACAACAACAACAACAAAATTTATGATGATTAGTTTCATTTTTATTTTAATTATAAAAAGTGATTGAAAAATAAAATACTATTTTTATGATGTCATTTTTTGCGTATGTAACAATCTGTCACCGTTTTTGTTGCTTTGAAATGTATTTATAATTTTTATGTAATCACCAGTTTTTATATTTTCTCTGTTCAGTTTATGTACTTTCACTCTTTATTTTTAATTATTTATTTACAAATAAAATCAATACATAATTAGTAATACATTTAATGTCTAATAAAATTATACATTTGAATTATTTATAACTCATGTCTCTTCATCTTACTTGTAACGTTTAATATTAAATATGATTCATAACTTTATATGTTTCATTTTTAGTAAATCTTATAAATATTTAATTAATGTTTAAAAATTATAATAAACAAATGTAATGATAAAAAAAATCAATTTTGTTTTGACGAAATCAGAGTTTGAATAGAACATTAGTGCTCCTACAAAGGATAGAGAAATTAAAACATATAAAATATTTTCAACCTAATACAATATATTGTTATTTCAACATATTATCTCTTATTCCATTTACTTCACCACGGTGAATATTTTGTTTGAATATATACATATACAAAATAAATAAATAAATATATTATATATGTTTAAAAAAAGTCTATGATATCACAGATGAGGAGAAATATTAATATTATCTATATATTCGATATTAATCTAAATATTACATATTTCATATTATTATCTTATAAATATTTTATATAGTCGCGCGAAGCACAAATAATTTCACTAATTTATATATAATTCTAACCAATTATCTGATACAATATTATAATTGTGAGACTAAAAAAAGTCCTATACAAGTATTGTCATAATTGTGTGAGATAAAAACTAAAAAGAAGTTGATTCTATACTATATGGCTTGGACTTTTAACTCTTTTCCTTCATTTTTTTTTTAATTGTTATAAATACATGTTAGAAATGAGTTAGGAAATCACCAAAATCTTCTAGCTTAAGGCTTGCGTATGACATTGTACGTTCTTAAGGAAATTTTATTGTTTAATGTGTATACTTTAGAAATAAAAACTATTGAGTGAGAAATTAACAAAACATTATTTATGTTAAAAAATTAACTACAAAATAGAAGGAAAGATATACTACTTCTAGCTTCGTTTATTTTTACTTGTCCCATTTGGATTTGACATACTCATTAAAGAAAATGATGATCAACGTGATTATTTTACCACGTTACTCCTATTAATTGATTTTTGGTACTTTCTCTGTTTCTATTTATGTTATCATTTTAGATTTCACGTCACTTAAGAAACTAGGTAAGTTTATCATTATACTCTTATTTAGTATTTTCTTGAAGTGAAGTTTTCAATAAATGAGCATAAATTAATTTATTTTGATTAAATAATGGGATAATGCCCAAGTACCCCCTCAACCTATGCCCGAAATCTCAGAGACACACTTATACTATACTAAGGTCCTATTAACCCCCCTGAAATTATTTTATTAATAATTTTTTACCCCTTTTCGGCCTACGTGGCACTATCTTGTGGGCCCAACGATGGTTGACTTTTTGTTCCAAACCAGTGCCACGTAGGCTAAAAAGGGGTAGAAAATTACTTATAAAATAAGTTCAGGGGGTAATAGGATCTTAGTATAGTATAAGTGTGTCTCTGAGATTTCGGCCATAGGTTGAGGGGATACTTGTGCATTATCTCATTAAATAATTGATCAATAAACATAATTATACTCTCTTCGTCCAATAATAGTTGTCCATTATATTAAATTCAACAATACTTGTCTAGTTTAGAAAATCCAGAGATAATTTACCGTTTGTGTCTATTTTACCCTTGCTATTAAATACTAATTATCATCTAATACATTTCTCAAAACATTATATTTAATTAAGTCAAAGCATATTATAGTAATATTATCCCTATTATTTATTGTTTCTTAAAGGGTGTGTCAAGTCAATAGTGGACAACTATTATTGAATCGAACGACTACATTATACTATTGGCCCCGTTTTGTTTTAATATTAAAGAAATAGACTTAAATAGTTTGATTTTTTTAAAGCAAAACCTAAATCAAACCGCACCAGAACACTCCTAAAACAAATAGATAGTTCATATATAGGTTATATTGCTATAGGTATATAGCCATAGCTGGAAAATATTTTCTCAAATGATTGGTTGATTATGCCCTTAAAGTACATTAGGACAACCTTAATTTCTGACCTATGTTAATTCTTGAAAAAAGTATTGTACCTTTAATTTAGAGTTGAATACATGTTCCCTTTAATTATTATGAAATAAATTGAAAAAAAAAATTATATTTATATATCACATATACATAGTGATAAATTAACAAATCTGACATGTATACAACAATAACATAATAAAGTAGCAATATAGTCCTACGAGTGGAGTCTGGAGTATGCAGACCTTACGTTTATCTTTCTGACTAAACAAACGAAGTTACAACCATGAGTTTTCGCTATATACCTTCTGTTTTTTCATAGTAAAATACTGTACAAGCATAACAAGCAGCATTTGCCAAAAGACATTTAGTCTTTTCTCTTCCCATTTCAACACTCAGCTTCCAAAAAAAAAAAAACTGAGTTGAATGTCAGGAATATCTCTATACTTTCTACTTTCATAGCTCAAACTCCGTCACATAATTGCATCGAGCTAAGACTGGACAACGGACCGGAACCGGGTCACCGGATCGGAATGAACCGGTACCGGACCGGACCGGAATCCGTTGACCGGAATTTTGACCGGTACCGGGATGAACCGGACCGGAATTACCGGGATGGTTCATCGGTTCCGTCCCGTTCCACTATATACCGGGACGGAACCGGAATGAACCGGAACGGACCGGGATGGAACGGGACGGAATTAACGGGACGATATTTTTTAAATTACGAAAATATAATTTTTTTTATTTTTTAAGTATAAATTAATAGTTTTTAAATTTATACTATAATTTTTAACTTAAGTTTATTTTAAAGATATTTTATTAATTTTTTTTTATTATTGTTAAGTTTGCAAGTAATCTAATAAAGTTTTCAAAATCTAAATCTTTTGAAGTTTATACTTTATAAGTTATTACTTATATTTATTTTATAAGTTATATTTATAACTTGTATCTTGTAAATATTAAATAAATAAAATTTGTAATTTTAAAAAAGTAAATTAAATTACAAAAATTAAAAAATATCAATTTAATTTATTTAAATTTGTAACAAATTACAATTTCAATGGGCGGGATTTTTGAAAAAAATTTAAATTTTAAAATATAATTTATAAAAAATATAAATATAAATTATATAAAATATAAAATATAAAAAAATTAATATATATTAAATAAACCGGACCGGAACCGGAACGGACCGGACCGGAACCGGAATGAACCGGGATGAACCGGTACCGGTACACCGGTACGAAACTACGGTTCCGTCCCGTTCCGTGTACCGATTTAGAATATCCCGGCCCGTCCCGTAGGCAACCGAAACGGGACGAACCGGAACGAACCGGAACGGTACCGGTACGTCCCGTTCCGTTGCCCAGTCTTACATCGAGCTAACATGTGTGAAGATTAGTCATTCCACAGACACCTCGGATCTGTAGCTTTGAGTTTGCAGTATCGATAGCTAGCTAGTTGTTTCGTTAACTATGTACAATACGAGTGAGACACTTTATTCACCTGAAGTAGGTCAGCTAGCTATCATGCATGATATTAGTGCTTCCACTTCCAAGTCTATATCATGTAATCGTAAAGCATAACATTGGTGTCAGGGACAGCAAGTGGCAACTTATCAATATAAAGGTAGAACCGCCTTACGTTCTCCTGCTCTAGTGTGGTGCTATCAACCACATCACAGTCACTAGTTAGAACCCACAAGTCTCTAGAGTTGACTCTCGTTAGACTACCTCGACAAAAAGGGCATGATTGAGACCGGATGTACCTGACAAATAACAGGACAGTGTTGTTAACCATTTACAAAACTAGTTATGTAAAGGGGTTGGGGTCCTTTTCGTACCAGTCGTGGAAACAGCCAACACACATGGAATGGCTACAATTAGGCAATACTATCTTGGAGCCAGTCTCCATGCATATACCACATTCTTCTTCTTCTCCCCGAATACTTTTACATGACTGTCTTTTCTCTTCCACTCTTCCATTTGAAGTGTTGGAGAGTTGAGTTACTTTAGTATTCTCCTTCATTAATTCCACTAAATTCCCCTCCAGCTGCTTTAGTGAAGGATATATAATGGCTGCAACATTTTACAACAGCTATTCAGCATTGACGAAATCATGGCACACCCTTCGATATCATTGGTTACAACGGAGAAAAGAGAAAAGTAGTACTCCCTCACTCACAAGTTATGTGATGGTGTTCGAATGAGCAAGAAGAAGTTTAAGAACGAAAGAAAGACTTTAGCAGCTTGTTATCTAAAACAAGCCATAAATATTTGTGTGGCCGTCAATCATCTCATTAAAGATCATATAAGACGTTTAAAGTTAAATTGTTACTAAATATAAAAATACGTCGTTCTTTTCAGGACAGACTGAAAAAGAAAGAGTTCCCCACATAAATTGGGACAGAGGGAATAGTCTCATAAAATTGATTAACCAAATTCCAACTATCAAAAGTTCAATTTCTTTTGCTTTTCTATCTCCTTAGCTCCCATTTTTATAGGCTAAACGAAAAGAAGAACAAACGAGGAAAGAATACAAACCGTAGAATTCTCTAATTGTGGCTTTCCTTTCTTGTGGAGGCATTGTTGGCATTCCATCAACATAAACCTACAAAGATGACTAGTTTGTGAAAGTGTGAAACAAATGGACAAAGACAACAAAGAACTCAACTAGAGGTAATGCCTTTAACTTGCAACAACAACAAAAAAAAAAGAAGTGAACTCACCTTGTAAACAAGAATGTGAAGGAGTCCTAAGCAACTAGCTAGAGTATCTAAACAACTATAGTCCATCCATTCTATCAGAAATAGCAAGAAGGGGGCAAGAAAACCATACGAAACTTTCATCTGAACACAATCTCCATCGACATCCCGGGGAAGAGCTGCTGCCCTGCAAAACACATCTCATGAACAAAACAATTGTAAACTAGCTATTCTTCAAATTAAACCATTGTTATATATTCTAACAATAACAAAGACAGAACAAAATAAGCACTTACAGAAAGGAAATTGAACTACCTCAAAAGCGAATTCTTCACAGTTAGCGTGTACTATCTATTCTAAAAGCTTAAAACTATTAGAGAGACCATGCGTTTCATAATGTAATCATATAGTATCTCAACACGCCTCTCCTCGCGTGTTGACCCAACTTTGTCTTTCATAGGCCAAACATGTGAAAATATTTTTCTTTAGCTGTGGCAAAACTTACAATTAGGACTATTTTTTATTTGGTTTTCCACACGGTGTCCGTATTGGAGCTTCAACTAAATACACAGAGGGTGGACTCCCAACAAGATTTTTTTTATACTCAGGACTCAAACCCGAAACTTCTAGTTAAATTGGAGCAATCTCATTATTGCACTACAACCCATATTGATACAATTAGGACCGTTGTCTAATACGATACCATTGAAGTAAGCATCTCATCTAAAAGTTTAAGAGAGCACACATATAATTACCAAACATTTCAAAATTATGAGAATTGTGGCCATAACTCTGAGCCAGTTAAATTTAAACATGAAGCAAATGAAAAATGAGGAATTGTTGCTAAAAGGAAACAATTTAGGCTTGAGCTACTTTACTAGTAAGTAAATTTGCACAAATTTAAGTTATTGATGAAAGAAATTAAACTACCCAACAAGGAAATGATGTGCAACCAACTTAAGAAAAAATAACAAAATTAAAGAAAGTTTATTACATAGTATTGGCATGTTGAACATCAGCTTCAAGGGCTTTGATGGATTCTCTAAAGGAAGAATTTTGGCTATGATTCTGCCACATTTATTCTCAATTTTTTTATTTTTTATTTTTTAACTTTAAGAGGGTCTTTTTGGATGATGTTTTCAAAGTATAGCTATATTTATTATTATTAATAAGGGGAAAAAGGAGTGGTTGGTTTAGATAGCTTAATGATTATAACTTGGCTTCTTGAAGCCTCAAAGCAAAGAAAAGGATATCTTCAATATCTGTCATCTCTTATGTGGTTTTCCTAATTACTCTTCTTTTCTTTTTAAATTATCATTTTCATATATACATACATAAACTAATTTGACTTTTAGGCTAATCCCATTTTCAATTATTACTACTCTTTTCATTTTCTTTCCTCCTTCCACTATATTATCATAAAATGTTAGTAAAATTTTTAGACGTGTATTTCTGTAATTTCTCCAATATATATTAACTATAGGATCTGATGGGCTATAATTTATCAAAAAAAAATAGCTCTGAAGTATATTTCGAACCGATACAGTTCAAAATTGAAAAAAAAATTAGATTCATATTCCTTTGTTCATCTAATTTACTATTATCGAGATCCTTGATGATAGGGGTGTGCATTCGATTTTCAGTTTGGTTTTACATTATTTAGTTTGAATTTTTTGATTTTTGAATTTGTAAAAAGTGTAATTTAATTCGATTCAAATAAATTTGATTTGGTTTGGTTTTTCTCTATTCTGTTCGGCTTTTTTCAGTTTAGTTATTTAGTTACGTCAATAATTAATAACATATCCAAAGTAATAATATATTGAATCTCTTAAATATAAATTCTAATATAAATAATAAAAAAATTTAAAACACAATACTTATGAGTATACATATTATAGATGTTCAAGCATAAAATATAAATGTAATCATCGTGAAAGGCAACAACCAAAAAGGAATAAAAGTGGTTAGTTCTAACTTATATAAAACGGTGCATTGGATGCCGATCCTAGTTACTTGCGTCTGCATCATAAGACGATGAAAGTCAACTGACATCAATACATTGAATGTACGAGTCTGCGAGTTGGAATGCTAAACATAACATAGGCTAGAAAAGATTCTGAAAGAAACACGTACTTTGGCCCTTCTCAACTCTTGAATAATTTAACTCATAACAAAGTAATGAAACACATGCAATATATGGAAAGCTTTCTAAAACAGCAAAATCAACTTGGTTCGTTAAAGACAATGCAATAATAAACTCAGCTTTACTTATCTAATAAAGTAATATAGTTTTTGTGGGAAATTCTCTAACAAACAACCATCGCTATGAGCCTATCTTCTTGCCCACGCTGCCAAAACTGTCCTAATACTTTGCCTTCTTATAGGTTGTTTAACTTAGTAGATCCACTAGCTTATGCTAAAAGCATCGTAAGGAGTCATCTAAAATGTATGATCCTTTACTAACCATGATGGCTACATGGTTTATGGAGACTTGAGTTAATATGAACTCGCATCCCCATATTGATACTCAATACTACTCCCAAAATATACTTAGCTCATATGTTTCTAAAACAAACTTCTTTCGCTGATTTGAGATAATTACATAAAACTTAGCTTAAAATCTCTCTTGGAATCGAGGTTCCTTTTTCTTGCTCAAATGTGAAAAATATTTATAAACTCTATGGGAATACTTAGTTCCCTTATAGATTTTTGAGAAATGAACTCAACTCTTTACTCTTTACTTAACTTGAAACTTAAGTTTTAAAACAAAGTTAAAACGTTTGTTAAAGACTTTTGAAAAGTTTATAAACTTTACTTTGACTTGCTTCTTAACTTCTAGACTTGACTCTTAACTTCTCTTAATTTTGATCTTAACTTTCCTTGAATTGAATTATGGACTCAAGGTTCATGATCTCATGTTTATGGATGATTTCATGATGTTTAGATGTACCTTACAGTGTTGGAATCAACTAGAAAATATAGGTATATTGCTAAGAAACAAGTATTAGAAGGTGACAATCTGAGAAGCGCAAGGCGCCAACCCTCAAAGTTCAGAGGACTCCCTTGGGCTCTCTGGTTGGCGCGACGCACCAAAGGCCAAAGTTCAGAGGAAATTTTGTGGTGCTCAAGCAGGCGCGGCTCCCCAAGCCCTTGCCCAGAAAATCCTTGATTTTTCTCCTTATTTTTCATCTCTAAAGCCCACTAAAATACAATGGTTCTTCCCCCAAACACTTAAAATCACTTATACCCTCAATATATGATATATTCAATTCGAAATTTTACCCGGTAACATGAATCAAACCTCAAGAAACTTCAACAACACAATCCACAAACGAATATCATCAAGAACTCAAAGGATTTACTTGTATAAATACCAATAACGATAATTATTTTTTATATGTTCAAGTCATTTAAATAATATCTATCATAGATCTTCTTATAATATGTGATAATTATTTTTTATATGTTCAAGTCATTTAAATAATATATATCATAGATCTTCTTATAATATGTGAGCTTTCCAACCAAATATATAAGTACACCTAACTCATCCTGAGCTAAGAGTTATGACCGTTTGAAGTTGACCAAAAACTCAACTTCCCTAACTTAAACAAATTATCAGATTTCAATTCTTTCCAAAAATCACTATTTCCAATTCTTAGTCTTTTCCTAGTTATTTCAAATTGTGAGATGTTACACTATATTTATGCTGGAACGTGACAGCTGATCCGAGTAAGTGTATTGAGACGCAACATCTAATTTATTCAACAAGCCACAATCACAATCACAAATATATTTCCAATTATCATATAATCAAGTCATGATTCAGGGCATTCATCTATCCTCATTTACAACTAGTGTGATCAATTATGCAACATTCACATATATACATGTATTATAATGAAGGAAGAACAAACATACATCACGCAACATGAAATCACAACCAACACCTACCTTTAAAACAAGTTTGAATCCCCTAAGAAACTTGATTCTTTCCTTTCCAAATTTGTTCCACTTGTTCTTTATCTACAAACAATTAATATAACACGAGAATCAATAAACAATAACTAATTACTCGAATTACCAAATCCTTGATTCTTATACATAGATTAAGGTTTTTTTCATAATGATTTCCATATCAAAATCCTTTCCCGTGGATAATTATCCATTAGTTTATGTTCTACGGACCGAAAAACAAATTCAGAGAGATAAAAAATTATCCATTAGTTTATGTTCTACGGACCGAAAAACGAATTTAGAGAGATAAAACCTTACCTTTAGCCTCAAGAATGGTGGAAAATTGTCAAGAAACCACTTGGAATCGTCTCCTACCTCTCAAAGTTGAAATGTGCAGAATAAAATGTTTTTGGAATTAATTTCTGACTTAAGTCGTGTCTATCCCGCCACACTGGTACTCCACTCCATACAACAGCCCCGTCCTGGCAAGAAAATCCACCTTAGCGGCTTGCACGGAACCAGTAGCAAATTTAATAATTCCTAAACACCCATTTCACCACACACCTTCAACCAATGACACTTAGAAACTACATGTTCACGTTAAGATCAATTTTGAGAGTTCTATTTCACCGAATTCAATTTCGTAAAGTCGTACGGGTTCCTTAACGTCTTAGTTATCTACTCATGTGATCAAATTCATAATTAGATAACCCAATTGTTACCAGACTTCCTTAGACTTTACTAACTCTGACTTCGTCCAAACATGGACTAGGTTGGAAATTTTCAAGTTACCACAAAAAAAAACTTCCGGCCCAAATTTTTTCCGTTGGCTTATAACAACGGGAACCGGTCGTTAGAGTTCTGCAAAATACTTGTTATGTTTCTTTTTACTTGTTCAATTTTAACTTTTTACTTATGCTTTTCTATTTTTTATTTTTGAAAATCAAGAATAAAAATAAAATTTATTTATTTATTATACGTTCAATTTATTTAGAGAGTTAATATCTTTTGAAAAAAATAGAACCTCTTTAATGAGTAAATTAATTAAAAATTTAATCAATTAATAGGAATAAAATGATAAAATCACTATGTCGATTATTATTTTTAATACATGTGTTAGGTCAAAAAGGAACCAATAAATAAAAAGAGTACTAATTATGATTGACTTTATGATAACGGCTTGTATCAAGCCAATTTTTTAAAAAAAATAAAAATAGAAAAAATTGCGCGGTTAAGCAAACTTATACAACTTAATTATTCAACATAGTAGTTTGCTATAATTACCACTCACGACTAACAGTATATATTAATTTTGTGGGCTAACTTCAAGTTTGTTTAATTAGCCACATTTGTATATGTATAATTTGCCAGGATATACAAATACATATGTATAATATAAATTATCTAATCAATATACATATACGATTTTACCTCTCTCTCACTCTCTTCCCTCTCTCGCTCGCCTCTTTCCTCGCTCTCCCAATCTCGCTTGTCTCTCTCCACTCTCTCGCAATCTCGCTTGCTTTTTATACAAATGGATATGTATAATACACAGTTATCTGACCAATATACATATACAAATCACCTCTATCCCACTCACTTTCCTCTCTCGCTTGCCTCTCTCCCACTCTCTTCCCTCTCTCGCTTGCCTCTCTCCCAATCTCGCCCGCCTTACTCCTCCCTCTCCTAATCTCAATCGCCTCTCGCCTCTCTCTCCCAATCTCATTTGTCATATATACAAATTCATATGTATAATATACAATTATCTAACCAATATACATATACAATTCACTTCTCTCCCTCTCTTTGCCCTCTCTCTCTCTCCTCTCTGCTCTCTCTCCCAGTCTCGCTCGTCGATCTCCTCTATCCTCCCTATAACATATAGCTACGAATTGTAATTATCAAACTATAACTATGGATAATATTAGGCTAAAAAGAGCAACTTACAAAAATGAATATATTTATAGAATTATTAAATTTCAATAGCTATTAGTATGATATTTATAAAAAAAATGACTACGACTTAACTCTTTTTCTAGCTATATTATTGTATATTATTTTTTTTATTTATACAGTGATACAATTTTAATTACAATGAACTAAATAAGGAAACTGTGTTAATTGTAAGAATTCAAATTAGTATCTTTATTTATAAAATTTAAAGTATTAATACATCAAGGATATAAGTATTTGTAAAAACTTAATGTATTAATATATTAAACAAGATAATGTATAACAATTTAGCATAAGTACACGATAATTTAAAAAATGAATACATTGTTGTTAAACAAAAAATGAATACACTAATATAGTATACATATGAATACATTGTTGTTAAACAAAAAAGATGAATATATTTGACGATACATAAACAAAAAAATGGAAAATAATTGAAAAGGTAGGGTAGCAAAAGTGTGCAAGTATTCGGTTGTATAAAAAAATGAAAAAGAAAAACAACAAACGTCAATCTCTTTTTGGTCAAGTTTTTCTTATAATACTTGAGGCTTGGTGTTGACTCAAGTATTTGTTTAAAAAATAATATTAACGTATCCAATTATACTTGTATTGCCTAATTAACTTTTCAAATTCGATATAAATTACTTATATATCAAAATATACTTGTATTCAGAAATCACCATTGTGTTAATATTAGAATACAAGTATCTATGTATATAACTATTACACTATATACAAATTTGACATTCACACAAAACTCAATCTCTTTTTGTTCTTATTCTTCTTGTACTACTTTTTTTTATATATAACTATAGTCATTGTAATGTAGAAACCAGTCAATCGAAAGCCTACAAAAATAGATGCAACATATATGTATACAAATATGATCTTCATAAAAACGAGGAGAAGATCAATTAAATGACATCTGATGAATTCAAATTACAAAACTTGCTCCTAAAATCATTAAAAAGATCTTAAATTGAAAAAAATTGGGAGAAAAATACAGAAATTTTGTAATACAGGAAGATTGATGAAGAGAAAATATTAGTGAGAATAAAGAGTTATTGGCCAAAAACATCCTTTAACTATACCCCAAATTTAAACTACATTCTTAAAGTATCATTTGTAGCAGAAAACATCCTTTAACTGTACCCCAAACTTAAAGTACATCCTAAAGTACCATTCTTACCATAAAACGTCCTTCAAGTATTTTAAAGTGAGCAATTTTCATTCTTCTACTTGAATTTCTCGTAAAACTACCCAATATATCCTACAAAAATTAAGTCATCTTTCCTAATTATTATTCTTAAATATGTTTAAAATATTATCGTGAACTTTTTCGTAATTGAGTTAAGAATTATGCAAAACTTTTAATTTGATCATTTTTTTCATTTATTTTTTATATAATTTTAATAAAAAATATTATTAGTTTAAATATGTTTCTTCTCAATTGAATATGTTCGATGTTTGTTGGAGACTTTCCCTTCTAATAATGTCGAATGAAACTCAACTACGAGACATAATCAATATTTTGGTCACTTCAATATTAGATTGACCTAAAATCTATTGATTTAATTAATTAAAAAAATATATAAATAATTAATCTTCAACTTCTTTCCGTTATGAAAAAGGCAAATTATGTACACTCATGCCTTCCAATCATTTTTAGTTTCATAAGCAACAATATCTAAGATTTTTTATATTTTCCAAGAACTTGTAGCAAGTAATGAAATTATGTAGAATAACTTTTGTTGATAGTCACGTTAATTGCTCATGTTTTCGTAAGATCCATTAGTATTTTGACAATATCTAACAAAAGGATGAAAGTTGTTCATTTACAAATACTTAGAAGATGTTTTCTGCTAAAAATGATACTTTAAGGATGTAGTTTAAGTTTGAGGTATAATTAAATGATGTTTTCTGCTTAAAATGATACTTTAAGGATGTAGTCTAAGTTTGGGGTATAATTAAAGAATGTTTTTGGCCAAAACTTTGAGGATAAACATGGGGAATCAATAACATAAAACATGCCTATACATAATATATTAGGTGTGTAATAATAACTTTCCTATTTAACATTAACAACTTCTCTAATTATTTATGCATATGTAATTAACTTTGCTATTTATTATGTAATTATATCCATATAATATATATAAAAAAATTATAGCTATTTATTTTAAATGTATATTAATATTTATCATATTTTATATTTTTTCCTAAAAATAATACCTTCTAGCATATTTATCAACTCCAACAATAAATTAATTTAATCATTCTAATGTGAAAGACATGTTTTCTCTCGTCAAACCTTATAAGAGAATTTATGAAGAAAAGGAAGAAGAAAGGCATGAAATAGAATATCACTATCATTTTTACCAACAAGAAAGTTAATAATGATACACAACATTCAATAAGTTCTATGAAGAATAATTCTTTTAGTGATTGAGATTGGAATATGTTGGAAGTACGAAAGCTTATACAAACTTTAAGGAAATTAAAAATGATTTGAATTGGTTTGTAGTCAAAATTCGTAGATTAAATGAGCTTGAAAAATGTTTCTGCAGACATGTATATCACTATATATTCATGTGTAACACACATATATACTTGATATACACAGAAATTATGTAGGTAAGATGTATATAATTAGACGCAAAGAAATTTCGTCTATAATCATTAATGAAGCCAGAAATTTCATTAGGGGTGTTCAAGAATTATTTTTTTTAATAAGTGAGTTGAATGTTATTTACTTAGCCTAGTGATTCTACCATAAACGATCTCAACGTTTGTCAGTGTCAAATATAAATAATCGAATTATTTTTTCTTCTTCTTTTTGATGCATTGATTTGATATGATAAAAGATGAAAAAATATATGATTATTGTTATTGAAGTGAAATATTGATAGAACAAATACGTCTAGCTTTACGAAACTTATTGGTTTTTTTTGTTTTCACCATTCGAAAATGTATTACTTCCTCCGTTCACTTTTAATTATATGGTTTCTATTTTTAGAGTCAAACTATAAAAATTTTGACTAAGATTTTGAGATGTATTTTTCATCATATTGATATGCAAAAGTTTCAATTTATAGTATTTTTCATATAATTTTTGAATATCTAAATTTTTTTATTTAAAATATCAAATTAATATAATTTCATTGAACTTTAAAAATTAGTCAAATGAACTTTGAAAAAGTGCAACATGACAAATACATTGCACGGAGGAAGTATATCCTAGTAAAATTAGAAATACATGATTTCTAAATATTCAAAATTAAAATAATTTAATATTTATAATTAAGAAATGCTCCAAAGATAGAAATGACCAAGCTTTACCACTATGCCATGCCAATGGAAGAGTTTATGTCAAGTCTATTCAATATTATTTATTTATCTTTTCAAATTTAGAATTTAATTTCTATATATTGTGTAATTTTCCGGTGAAGGGCTGACCATCCTTCGATGGCTGTAGCTCCGCCCCAAATCTGTTGTAATAACTTTTATAATCGTTTTGAGTTTTCTATGTACTTTTTCTATTTTTTCCTTTTTTTTTTTTTTTTAAATGTAGCTTCTATATGATTTATGTGACTTGCAAGGATGAGTTGCACGATTACTGGGATGGATGAATGTCAGGAAATAATTTCACTTGTGAAAGTTTGAAAATTGAAAGATTTGACTAAAATCAATTTTCATATAAATGAGTCGGAAATAAAATTCTGACAATTCTTTTTAATTTAAAAAATAAATTTTGAATTAGTTAGATAATTAGTATAAATCTCGAAACATTCAAATAGGTCAATAAATAAAATTTTAAAATACAAAAATATATAAAATTGACTTCAGTCAACATCCGCTCGAAATGATCCATTTTACTGGTACGATCAATATCTTAGTTATATATCCCTTTTGTTTCCTATTACTTAACAATTTTAGACTTGCTAAGATTTTTGTATAATTTATGTGAAGTGATATTCTATTTACACTTTCTAAAGAAACATTTGAAACGAAAAATAAAATCAACAAAAAGAATTTTGTTTGCATACACGTGTAATGAAATCTCTCAGTTTTTGTGACTGAGATAATAATATTTTTAAAATACAGAAAAGGGTTAAAAAAAAAGCTTGAACTATAGAAAAATATTTTAAAATACCCTTCATCTCGTATTTTTTTCTAAAAATATCCTTTCATTCGCCTTTTTGATTCACTCATACACTTAAAAATAATAAAACTTTTTTATTTATTTATTTTTGAAAAATATCTATTATGTGTTATCTCTTATTGGATGAAATAAAATTACCATCTCAACTAGACTTTTCCCCCCATAATTTATTCATACAAAAGATTATACCTTTTGAAGATCCTAATTATTTGAGTTATTTTCAATATATTTTAAATTTAATAGGTAGAGGGAGAGACAAATGTGAATCATCTCTAATGGATTAAGATTATTTTTAATCCAATAGGTAAAAGGAGGGATAAATTTAGTTTTTAATAAATAAAAAAATTTGTAACATTTTCTCTAGTGACCCCAAAATTGTTAACCTAAGATTATGGGGGAGAGATGAAGAAAAAGGTGAAGCATTAATCTTGCAAGACACAAGCTCAATCTTTGAAGTTTACATGTCATGATTTGATTCTGCAAACTTGCAAAAGTTAAAGACAAGTTGGGCCAAAAGTGAGAAAAAAAGATTATGTGTGTGTTGCTACCAAAAGCAAAAGGGAGAGAGATGATGTGATTATTAGATTCTCTTTTTTAAAAAGGATGCTTTTGCAGTTTGCATGGTCACATTTTCATCCCACATCTATATCCAATATCACAATAATATATTGATCAAGAAAAAAGAATCATTCATCAATAAATAATACAATCATCTTTCCTTTAATGACATGAACCCCACAAGCAAAAATTGTGAGCTTGTGATTTGAATAAAGTTCATCAAATAAATGCATGTATTTTACGTGGCAATTCACGTTTTACCTATATTATTTATATTAGATATATGTATAAACTTATTTAATATTATATTTTTCTAAATTTAAAAAAGTGACTTATTTTTCTTTTTGATTTATTTTTTTTTAAAAAAGAGAATAGTGACAAATATATCGAAAACTATCATATATGATAGGTAGATATATCCTTCGTCATATTTTTGGGACGTTAATGTTTCTGACATAAAAAATCCAGGGTATATATACCCTCTATACTAAAGAACATACACGTGTCATAATCTTATCCACCGCTCTGACATTTATAAATATCGGATCAATAGATAAGATTGTGTTATGTGTCCCCATTTCGTCTACTGTTAGAGTGAAGGACATATATATTCTAGCTTTGGATAGCAGGGTATTGCAATATCTCAAAAGTATGACGGAAGGTATCAACATATAATTTACAATATTTCGAGAATATATTTGTCATTTTCCCCCAAAAAGAATAATCCTTTCCTTTTATGACAATACTTAAATTCAACTTCTCACATGACATGTTTAAAATCATGAATTAGGAGACATTTTGATACATTTCACACAATTTTAAGTTAAGACCACAAGATTTAAAAATTCTCTTTATTTTCTTAAATTACATGTTAAGTCAAAACAAATCAAATCATTCTTTTTTTAACAAAAGAATATAAATTCAAGCATCTACTTATTACATTCAAAGTTAACAAATATTAATATATTTTTATATTACATAATATTGGTCAAATCAACTAGAAGAAAGAAACAAAATTTTAAACAAAGAAAAAATGAAATAATATAAAAATGGACAAATATTGTTTTACTTGCTTTCCATTTTGCAGTGGTGTCAAGTATCAACATGACTCAAAATTCTTTTCCAAAGCAAAGTGAAAAAGTTGAAGATGAAGTTGAATTCCATCTTACCTTTGCAAAAAGCAAATTTCAAAATATTCAAAAGAAAAAAAACAACAACATAGGAATGTGAGTGAACATTACACAAAAACACCTCAATGACCAAAAAAAAAAGTTAAAGGTAATCCAACAAAATATCAATTAAGATCCACTTTTAGAGAGTCTTGAACTTCACTAAATACTAAAATATTGTACTATTACAAATTTATCAAACAAAAACACAACTTATCTTTTCTTCTTCTTCATTTTCCATGGGTTTTCTTTTACAATCCTTTGTTGTACTTCTTTGCTTCACTCCAGCAATTGTGTGTCAAGTTACAGGTATGTGTTCTTTACATCTTTACCCTTTACTATTATACCACATAATCTTGAAATAAAAGAATCAATCTTGGCGTCAAATAACTGAATTTCAATAGAAAGAGACATTTTCTACTTGATTTTCATTAGGTCAAAATAGAGGGGTTTTATTATATGTATAGATAGTGAACTTCTAGTGTTACTTCTTTTGTTTTTTTATTTGGTATAATATTAGTGGGAGATGAGCTTAAATGACTAGACAGAGTTGCTCGAATGGAAAGCACCCTTCGCCTCTAATCCTTAGTGGTTGTTTGGTAGCTGATTTTGAAAATGAGTTATGCAGGTTTTAAATCTTGCGTAGTTACTACCACGTTTGGTAGTTGGTTAGGAGGTAAGTTATGTGTGTATAAAATTGTCATGATGCTTGATTTGTAATTTAGAAATCCGCATAACTAATATAAGTTAGGAGGGAATTTATGTATAATTTTAAGAATTATAGAAGGTAGAGTAAGTCAGACATGCATAACTAAACCGTGCATAAAACAACACATACATAGGTTTCTTCTTAACTAATTTATGTATTATTAATACCTGCATAAGCTACCAATTTTGACCGCTAAGGTTGTCGGTTCGAGTCATCAAAGGGAGGAAATAAGGGTGGGAGCTCTTAGGGAGGGGTAAAAAAGAAAAGAGATGAGCTTAAACGGAATATTATGGTTAGTGAGGATTTATGTAGCCGATAGCCGATCCAACTCGCTTGGGATTGAGGGATAGTTACAAGTAACTTGATTTTCATTAGGACAAGATAAGTTCATGAACTAAAGGTTTAATTATGCAGAGTTTGTAAGTATAGACTGTGGAAGTGCAAGCAATTATACGGACGCGAGTACAGGATTAGCATGGACTTCAGATGCTGGAATGATGGGGCATGGAAAACCAATTGTGGTAGTGAATGCAAATGTAAACTCACAACAATATCAAAGGCGCAGAGACTTTCCGGCAGACAGCAATAAATACTGTTATACTTTAAAAACCAAGGAGAGAAGGCGATATCTTGTGCGAGCAACATTTCTATATGGAAGTCCTGCAGCAGAGGGAACATACCCCAAGTTTGAGCTCTACTTGGATGCAACTAAATGGGGAACTATAACCATTTCAGAATCTTCAAGGATATATGTGAATGAAATGATCATAAGAGCACCTTCAAACTCTATCGATGTGTGCTTGTGTTGCGCAACAACAGAGTCCCCCTTCATATCTACTCTTGAGCTGAGACCTCTGAACTTGTCAATGTACGCCACAGACTATGAAGATAACTTTTATTTAAAAGTGGCAGCAAGAGTAGATTTTGGAGCTCAAAGCAAGGAACCTATAAGGTATAGTAAAATTTTGGGAATATGCTTTAGTCATGCTTGTATGGTCTCTTTGGATCCTACGTTTTCTACGAGTCTTTTAGTGCTGTTAGTTATTTATATGGTAGCATAGAAAATATAGTGAACTTATAGTATTTTTTTTTTAATTGTAATATTGGTCTAATATGCACTTAAATGGAGCGATAATGATCAGTGAGGATTCATATAGCGTACGTAACTTGCTTGGGAATGAGGCATAATTGTTGCTGTTTGTGAGGTGATGAAAAAGCAGATAAACTATAAGTTTTGACTTTTTCAGCTCTCACAAGATCATAATATGAATAGATCTGTCTCACAGGTATCCTGATGATCCCTATGACCGTATATGGGATTCGGATCTTAAAAAGAGGCCAAATTTTCTAGTAGATGTGGCTGCAGGCACAGAAAGAATCAACACAACAAAGTACATAGATACAAACACAAGAGAATACCCACCCGTTAAAGTAATGCAGACTGCAGTAGTTGGGACTAAAGGAATGCTCAGCTATAGGCTGAATCTTGATGACTTTCCAGCGAATGCACGAGCTTTTGCATACTTTGCTGAGATTGAGGACTTGGGGATGAATGAGACCAGGAAGTTCAAAATGGAGCGCCCTTATGTTCCGGACTACAGCAATGCTGTGGTGAATATAGCAGAGAATGCAAATGGAAGTTATACTTTGTATGAACCTAGCTACATGAACATAACATTGGATTTTATACTGTCATTCTCCTTTGTGAAGACTCCTGACTCAACTCGAGGTCCACTACTAAGTGCAATGGAAATATGTAGATATGTGCAAATTGCTACAAAGACCGATGAACAAGATGGTACAATGACCATCCTATGCTTAGTCTAGTTATTTCTCTCTATCCATATATGGTAATTGTGCTACTTCTACACATATTTTTTTACCAAAAATAGCTAATTTATTTAAAGCTTCTACTTGGAAGTGAGTACTCTCAACGCATTCCGCTCTATGTCATTGGGAAGTGATTGGTCAGATGAAGATGGTGATCCTTGTGTACCTACGCAATGGGAATGGGTGATCTGCAGCACAACTAGTCCACCAAGAATCACAAAAATGTGAGTTATATTGCTACTATATGAGATATGGATATAATGCTAGTCACAGGAAGAAAACAAAAAGGACATTATTTGCATCTACTATACCCATGTCCTGCTATAACCCGACAGTCAGATACAGATAAGAGATGATAAAACTTTAACACAGCATTAGACAAAAATGGAAACTCAGATCAGTTCTTTAAAGTATAGTCTTTCCCAGTCAATTTGATATTTTACTTTAATTTCATCAGAACACTGTCAGGCAAGAATGTTACGGGTGAAATTCCTCGCGAGCTACATCATATGGAAGGACTGACAGAGTTGTAAGTCTGCTTATAAAACAAGTCAAATTTGAATCTTACTACTACAGTTACTCATATCTTGTACTCTTTAGGTGGTTGGATGGGAACTCCCTGACCGGACCAATCCCTGACTTGAGCAATCTTGTTAATTTGAGAATTATGTAAGATATTTACCACTTCAACAAGTAAATCTTTCTCTTTTCTGTTTTTCCTTTTAACTAGATTGTTGTATTTTGTTAACATGCAGACATCTTGAGAACAACAAGTTGACTGGTCCAATACCTTCATACCTTGGAGGTTTACCAAGCTTATTAGAACTGTATGTTGTGATCTGGATAACAAAATCTTAACTTCATTTAGCAACGCTTCATAATTTGGTTACTCTAAATTTGGAGTATCCAACATGTATAGTTGGTAGTCTTCTTTATATAATTTACTTTAATAAAACACCTTGTATCAATCTTGAAAATTTTGTTTCTTTGTGGCAGAGATGTACAGAACAACAGCCTAACCGGAGAAATACCGTCATCTTTATTAACAGGAAAAGTAACTTTCAAGTAAGTATAACTTTAATTCTTTACTGGATTGTTGTACCCATAATACCATGAGAATATGTTAGCAACTATATCAAAGTAGCTATTTTACTATAGACTGATTATATTCCTTAGTTTGGATATCTATATCATAAGCAAGGTTTCATTTTTTATGTCACTTTATGCTAGGAAGAGAGCAAATAAAATTCATGAATTTTCATAAATTCTTTTAAGTGAGATCTAGGAAGTAACATGTACGTTTATCTTTGAACATGGCAAGAGAGAATTTTTCGTGTAACTTTCGGAGTACCACATGGATGTGTGTGCACTGATGGAAGATCTGTTACAATCAGGAAATGAACGTCACTCAAAAATGTGTTCCATGTCTCACAGGCATGAAGGAAACCCTAATCTAAGACCTGAGTCAAAGCATAGTACAGGTTACAAAGTGATACTAGGAGCTTCAATTGGAGGACTTGTGATCATATTGGTCCTATTTGCTGTCAGTATATTCTTTTTGTGCCACTTCAGAACAAAAGTATCTCATCAAAAAGGTGACACAGATCCTTAAGTATCTTCTCAACTTCTAATTCTAATACTCCGACACCTTTTCATATAAATCATTTCATCTGTACCTCCCAGGTGAATCTATGCGCACAAATGCTAAACCGTCAACAACTTATTCAATGGCAAGAGGTGGATCCTTAATGGATGAAGGTGTGGCATACTATATCCCACTATCCGAGATAGAAGAAGCAACTGAAAATTTTTCAAAGCAAATTGGAAAGGGAAGTTTTGGACCTGTTTACTATGGAAGACTTAGGGATGGGAAAGAAGTTGCTGTCAAAACTATGGCAGATTCATCAAGCCATGGAACCAAACAGTTCGCTACAGAGGTATATTAAGGTGGCTATACTTTTGGTATCATCTGAATGAGATAAAACATATTAATTTTCCATTTGTGATAAGCTTATTTAAGTTGCGAATTGGCTTTAAGCCCAAATAATAGCAGCTGGCACAGCTATGATAATAAGGACTAAGAAATTTTCTGAGCTAACACATTTGACATGGCGTAAAACTGATCATAAGTCAGACTTCATAAATTATAAGACATGACAAAGGAGATTGTTCATGTTGCTTATTTCATTCCTGTACAAATTAGAAAATTCACAACTTGATAAGATACTTTTGGTTGAAAATTTATACCATTTGTTAAATAACATACTTACAGGTGGCTCTCTTGTCAAGGATCCATCACAGAAACTTGGTTCCATTGATCGGATACTATGAGGATGACCATCAACGTATGCTTGTCTATGAATACATGCATAATGGAACTTTGAGAGATCATATAACTGGTCTGCCCCTTTTATGTATGCTATAATTGCTATACATTTTTCTGCATTATTTCCTGCTTGAACTGAACTTATCACACCACATATTTGTGAACAGAATCCACTGATAAAAAGCATTTGGACTGGCTAGCACGTCTTAATATTGCAGAAGATGCAGCCAAAGGTTACCAGAAATTTTTCATTGTCAAGAAGTTAGAAGTATGTATTCTCCTAGTTAGTCCGGAATCACAAAATAATATTTTGAGCTTCCTTGTAGGCCTTGAGTACTTACATACTGGATGCAACCCCTCTATCATTCATCGAGATGTAAAAACAAGCAACATTCTATTAGATATAAATATGCGAGCAAAAGTATCTGATTTCGGATTATCAAGGCAAGCTGAAGAAGATTTAACACATGTCTCGAGCGTGGCAAGAGGAACTGTTGGCTACCTTGATCCTGAGTAGGCCATAATCTATCATGAGATTGAATATTTTGCTTGTGATTTTTATTCTTGATCCTCATGTTGCTGCATTTCCAACAGGTACTATGCAAATCAGCAATTGACAGAGAAAAGTGATGTATATAGTTTTGGGGTTGTCCTTTTGGAATTGATCTCTGGAAGAAAGCCTTTTTCTTCGGAGGAATATGGAGCTGATTGGAGCATTGTTCACTGGGTAAAGTTTATTATACTTCTTTCTATACATTTCAGGGATACTATGTCATGGATGACTTTGATAATAACATAAGTTGAGCTTAAGCAAGGAAACATGCTAGTGAGGTATTTGTATAGCGGACCCCAACTTGTTTGAAATTGAGGAATAGTTGTTGTATATATCATCCACCGGCATCACGTGTTCATAATGCATATAAAAGAATTTCTGATATCTCTTCTAAAAAATCACAATGAATACATTCTGCTGATCACAATCTTGTTGAAGAGTGTGATAATCTCATCTTCATTGTTAAGTTGTTAGATAGAGTACACTTTATTAAGTTAATTATATTATCCTTCAACAGATCTGACTAACGATATCTTGCAGGCAAGATCATTGATTCGCAAAGGAGACGTGATAAGTATCATGGATCCTGCACTAGTAGGACATGTCAAAGTTGAGTCAGTATGGAGAATAGCAGAAGTTGCAATACAATGTGTGGAAAGGCATGGCACATCCAGGCCAAGAATGCATGAAATTCTATCAGCCATACAGGATGCAATCAAGATCGAAAAGGGGATTGATAAGCTGTCTTCATCAGGAAGTTCAAAGGCACAATCTTCCAGAAAGACACTCTTAACAAGCTTCCTCGACGTAGAAAGCCCTGACATATCCAATAGCTCACTTACCCCTTCCGCTAGATGAACAAGTAATTAACAACAACCATTGCCAATCACTAGTGTTTAAACTTCATGGTTTATGTCATTGCTTTCTTTTTGGTTTTTTGGATGTACATTAGTACATAATGTCTATTATTTTAACTGTACATTAACACAGACATTAATAGGATGTTACACACTAACAAGTGAATCATATTTTGGGGGAAATAGTATCTAACCATATACCTCTAGATTGCATGAGAGTAGCATCATTGACTCTATCTCTACTTCTTGTTGTAATTTGGACTAGTTTGGAGTTGAAATTTAGAGCTAAAAATGGGAGTTGTACACAATATATCAATGTATATCGGTGTATACATCGATATACTTACAAAGGTTACGAATATTTTACATCCAAAAAGCCTTTTGTATTAAACAAAAGGTTCATCCATATGATTTCTTTTGTAATTAGAGACAAAAATTGAGTCTAAATGGATTATCATTAGCTAAAGACAGAATCAAGGGAGATATTGAAGTTTAAAACTAGCATGAGTAAGAAACAAAAAGATAAATCAAAGTGAAGTGTATTAAGGATAATTTTCAACAAGTGTTGATAAGGGATAACGAGATGAAGAAGAGATGAAGAGAATATTTTGATCAATTACTCACTCGAATCAATAGAATAAACATATATATAGCAAGATTCAATTAGTTTGAGACTGAAAAATAATCATTGTTTGTTTCCATCAAATTAAAGTTCAAATAGAAAAAAAAAGAAAAGATACATATATTTTAATAATATGAGACTCATTTATTTTATTTTCGAATTTAAGGAAATAAAAGTTTACTCTTTCCATGTATGCTACTTGATGACTACATTATTTGTAGAGGTGGATGATTTTTCAATTAAGTTGCTTATTCTCCAAGTAGCAAATATTATATTTTAGAAGTCCTTAAGTTTATATTTAAAAGACTGTCAATGAAATTTCTTTGTCCAAAAGAGATTCCTAATAACTATATTTTTTTAATATTACTCTATGATTGTTGATTTCATTAAACTACACAATTGAAAATATTGAAACTGAGAAAATTCGTCCTTGAAAGTAAAATAAATATTTCACCAGAAGTAGAATAAATATTTTAAAATTAAATTTTATTTTTGAATTAACTAAAAAATGAGTAATATAAATTACGACGGAGGAAAATAATTTATAAGGAAAAGATATGGATAATTCCAGATGTATTTTGATAAACTAAATAATATAAGGATAGTTACAAGTGATTTTTTTAAATAAAAAAAATCTTGCTTTCCACGTAGAGACTTGTCCACCAGACATATTATTATAATAATAATCACATTATTAACAAAAAAAAAAGAAAAAAGAAAACATCACATTATCATTACAACATATGGTCAACATAACTACGAATATATATATATATATATATATATATATATATATATATATATATATATATATATATATATAATTTGATTAAATTTCAAAGTTGCATATGTCACTTAAAATTCTTTTCATCCACTTTAATATAGACTAATCTTAATTTATATAATATTGATATTTATCAAGTAATGTATTTTTTAATATTAGCGATATATTTTTTTCTATTTATTCTAATATTTTATTTAGCTCATATTATTTTTATGAACATCATTTGTTCAATAAGTACTGAGCATGTATGTGCTATATCTTCTTGTGATGTAGGTTCAGGTTCTCAGCATCCAGATCACGCATAGATCGATTTTCGATCTTCATTTCAGCAGATTCAGGTGAGTCCTCATTCTCCGAGGATATTAGTCACGAGTTTCTTTTCAGTATTTAGTCTTTTAGTTTCAGTTTTTGCTAGATTTAGTTGGAGCTTGTTCCAGTATTTCTAGTCCAGTTTAGAGGTTATTTTCAGATATAGTTAGTTTCAGCTTAGTATTGGATTAATATTTCTTTTGTATTAAACTCATTGTTTTCAAATTTCTCAGTTATAGAATATGGGTATTCCTCATCTTTTCAGTTTTAAATTATGATTTAGTTTCTGCAACAGTTTTTATTCTTTAATATCCTCATGATCATGCCAATAAGGTTAGCTTGGGATCACTTGTGGTTCTAGATTCCGTGTCCGCATCACAGGGATAGCTCGGGGTGGTATATTGTTCTTAATTTAGTAATGCATGAATTATGCTATAGGATCTATTTAACTTTATAAATATATTTGTTTTCGTCATTTTAGGTCTACTTCATATTTTTATCTTATTCGAGCATCATAAATCAGGGCAAGAGGTGACAAACGAGTAAATATAAATGGATCAAAATAAATTAGGTAAATAAATAAATAAAATATTTAACTCACTTATATATATATATATATATATATATATATATATATATATATATATATATATATATATATATATATATATATATATATATATATATATATTGTTGTGATTATCCCTGAGGAATTATTGTTTTTGATATTTATGAAACATGTATTTTAATAAATAAAAAATCTCATGTATTAGTACTTCTTTGGATCAGTTTCAAAACTAGGGGAATGACATAAATTAATAAATTCAAAATATTTTTTAAAATTGTAGCACACTTAATCTTTGTTTTATCAATCACAAAAAAAAAAACATTGGTGCAAAAGGGATGTATTTTTTGGATTACAAATATTTCTTCTTTCATTTTTTTCTATCTTTTAAACTAAGAGTATTTTGTAAGTGTTTCTAGGCCCTTGCCTACTTCAATGAGAGTGCAATTAATAAATATTTATATTCTATAATGAATAATATGAATTTTGCTATAAATCCGTTGAATAGTGGATTGTCCATTTGTTTTTTTCATAAACTTATCGTATCATGTATCTATATTTTTAAGGTGATATGAACCTTTGTAGATGACTATATACCTATTAATTGGACATTTATGATGGTGACCTTTGGGTGTGATATCTTGACACTATAAATAGGGATATCACCTACCATTTAAAATACACACTTGAATAAGAAAAAAAATTTCCTCTATCTTATACTTCTTGTCTTCTTCTTCTTATATTATGAGCTTTATTTATAATACATTATCAGCACGAAGTTGATACTTGCAAAGGTATTATATAAATCTTTTATTTAATTCACATATTCTTTCATAATTTCATTATGTCGAATTTATCCAAACGTGAGTTTGTGGCATTAGATATTTCTGGAAAGAATTATCTTTCATTGGTACTCGATGCTGAGATTCACTTGGCTGCTAAAGGTCTTGATGTCACTATTACTCAGGGAAATGAAGCATCGAGTCAAAATAAGGCAAATGCTATGATTTTCCTTCGTCATCATCTTGATGAGGGCCTGAAGATTGAATATCTGACGGTAAAAGATTCACTTGAATTGTGGACTTATTTAAAGGGGAGATATGACCACCTAAAGGCAGCAGTGTTGCCAAGAGCTCGTTATGAGTGGATGCATTTACGGTTTCAAGATTTTAAGACGGTAATTTAATACAACTTTGTTGTATTCGAAATAACCTCCCAGTTGAAATTATGTGGGGAGACTATTAAAGACGAGGACATGTTGAAAAAGACACTTACTACTTTCCATGCCTCAAATGTGATATTGCAGCAGCAATATCGTCAAAAGGGTTTTCAGAAATATTCTGAAGTAATCTCATGTCTTTTGGTGGCTGAGCAACATAATGCTCTTTTAATGAAAAATCATGAAGCACGCTCACTGGAGATGCTCTATTACCGGAGGCAAATGTGGTGGGAGCACGTGATCAATCTGAAGTAAAAAGAGATGATCATCTGGGCTACAATAATGCACGGAAACGTGGCAAAAATAAGAGACGATACACTAATCGTCGAGGTGGTGGTCATAATAAAAGGGAGAACAACATGAGTTCTCAAAACAACCCCTTAAAAAGTAATTGTCGTCGTTGTGGCATTAAAGACCATTAGAAGAATGAATATCGCACACATGAGCATTTTATAAGGCTCTATCAAAATCCTTTAAAAAGAAAGGAAATAAAAGTGGTGCTTCCTCTTCCAATGCTCGAGTTGAGTCACATATGACTCTTAAAGATGGTGATAAGCCCGAAACATCTCAGAAATATGATAAGGATGTTGAAGCAAATTTGGCTTTAAAGGATGATGTTTTTGATGGCCTTTGGTGACATTACTCTTATGGAAGTTGATGACTTCTTTGGAGATCGAAACTAATGTTTGATCTTTTAGCTGGGGAATGAAGTCTGTTAATATTTTACATAATATTTTACTTATGTATTTTTAATTATTATGTTATTCATGTTGAAGTATTTTAATTTTCGTTGTTAGTTTTTTTTCTTCCTTCTTTTAATGTATCATGTTGAAGTATTTAAATTTCCGTTGTTAGTTTTGTTTCTTCCTTCTTTTAATGTATATTATTTTGATGAAAATTAATAGAAATCTCCATTGTCAGTTGGATTCAAGATGAGTAATGGAGATGTATGCCTTCTTGATAGTGCTACAACACATACAATATTAAAAGAAAAGAAATACTTTTCTAATTTGGTTATGAAAATGGCATATGTCAACACTATATCAGGTAGTACAAAATTAATTGAGGGTTCTGGAAGAGCGACCTTATTACTACATGGAGGGACAATATTAAGCATTGATAAAGCATTATATTGTAGTAAGTCTCAAAGAAACTTATTAAGTTTCAAAGTTATTCGCCAAAATGGCTATCATATTGAGATGACTAATGAAGGAAAGGTTGAATACCTTTACATTACTACAATTAATGTAGAGAAGAAAATTGTGCATGAAAAATTACCTGGACTTTCTTCTGGGTTGTACTATACAAGTATAAGTACAGTTGAATCACATGCCGTAGTAAATAAATGATTTACTAATTTTAACAATTTTATCATTTGGCATGACCGATTGGACCATCCCGGATTTAATATGATGCGCAAAATCATTGAGAATTCACATGGATACATCTTAAAAACCCAAATATCCTTCAATCGAAAGAATTCTCTTGTGTTGTTTGTTCTCAAGGAAAGTTGATCATTAAACCATCAACAGTTAAGATTGTAACTGAATACCCTGCGTTTTTGGAACGTATACAAGGTGATACATATGGACCAATTCAACCTACATGTGGACTCTTTAAATATTATATGGTCTTGATAGATGCTTCTACAAGATGGTCGCATGTGTGTTTATTATCAACTCGCAACATGAATTTTGCGAGCTTGTTAGCTCAAATAATACGATTAAAAGCACAATTTTTAGACTATACAATAAAGACAATCCATCTAGATAATATTGGTGAGTTTACATCTCAAACAGTTAATGATTGTTGTATGTCTACTGGTATAATAGTTGAACATCTAGTTGCGCATGTTCACACCCAGAATGGTCTAGCAAAATCATCGATTAAACGTCTGCAATTGATAGCTATACCATTGCTAATAAGAACAAAGTTGTCTGTGTCTATGTGGGGGCATGCTATTTTGCATGCTGCAGCACTTGTACTCATAAGGCCGACCAATTATCATGAATTCTCCCTATTACAATTGGCTTTTGGTCAAGAGCCAAATATTTCCCATCTTAGAATTTTTAGATGTGTGGTCTATGTTCCAATTGCTCCACCACAACGCACAAAGATGGTGCCCCAAAGAAGGTTAGGGATATATGTTGGGTATGAATCTCCTTCAATCAAAAAATATTTGGAGCTTATGACTGGAGATTTATTTAAAGCAAGATTTGTTGATTGTCATTTCGATGAATCAGTATACCCAACATTAGGAGAGAACATAAGTCATTGGGAAAAGAGATAGATTGGAATTCATCATCTCTATCTCATCTGGATCCTCGAACAAACCAATGTGAGCAAGAAGTTCAAAGAATATTTTATTTGCAGAACATTGTAAATCAGCTGCCAGATGCATTTACTAATCTTCCAAGGATTACTAAATCGCATATTCCAGCTGTTAATGCTCCAGTTCGAGTTGATATCCCGACGAAATAAATTGTTAAGGCAAATGAGTCTAGACCACATCTGAAGCATGGTAGATCAATTGGTTCCAAGGATGAAAATCCTCGAAAAAGAAAAGAAATAAATGATCAAGATGATCATGGGTTGAAATAAATTTCTCAACATAAGACCCAAGTCATAACACATGATGATGAAGAGATTCAAACTTCTGAAAACAATGAAATTTCAATGAATTATGTCTCGACAAGAAATTTCTGGAACCGAAATAATGTTGTGATTAACAACATATTTGCCTATAATGTTGCTATTGACATAATGCAATGAGATGAAGATTTTCAGCCAAAATATGTTCACGAATGTAGATAGAGAAATGATTGACCAAAATGGAAGGATGCAATTCAAGTTGAATTGACTTCACTAGAAAAACGTGAAGTTTTTGGATCAATAATTCGAACACCTGAAGGTATCAAGCCAGTGGGGTACACATGGATTTTTGTACGAAAAAGAAATGACAAAGGTGAAGTCGTGAGATATAAGGTCAGACTCGTTACTCAAGGTTTTTCTCAAAGACCTGACATTGATTATATGAAGACATATTCTCCAGCGGTAGATGCAATTACCTTCAGATATCTCATAAATTTGACAGTTCATGAAAAACTTGAAATGCGTCTAATGGACGTTGTCACAACCTATCTATATGGCTCATTGGACCACAATATTTTCATGAAAATTCCTGAAGCATTCAAAGTGCCTGAAGCATAAAAAGATTCAAGAGAAACTTGTTCAATAAAGCTTCAGAAATCTCTGTATGGATTGAAACAATTAGGAAGGATGTGGTACAATCGTCTGAGTGAATATTTGTTTAAGAAATGGTACAAAAATGACCCGATTTGTCCCTGCATTTTCATTAAACGGTCAGGGTCTGAATTTGTTATAATAATTGCGTATGTTGATGATTTGAACATCATTGACACTCGTAAAGAGCTTTTAGAAGTTGTTGAGTGTCTGAAAAAATAATTTGAAATAAAAGATCTTGGGAAGACAAAATTTTATTTGGGCCTGCAGATTGAGAATTTGTCAAATGGAATGCTTGTTCATCAATCAACGTACACAGAAAAGATACTAAAATATTTTTTACATGGATAACTCACATCCATTGAGTACTCCAATGGTGGTAAGATCGCTTGACATCAACACAGATTCATTTCGACCTCAAGAGGTGATGAAACTCCTTACCTTAGTGCAGTCGAGGCACTAATGTACCTTGCTAACAATACTCGACCAAATATCTGTTTTACAGTAAGTCTACTGGCAAGATTCAGTTCCTCCCCAACAAAAAGACATTGGAATGGTGTTAAATACATACTATCGATATCATCGGGGGACCATGGACATGAGTTTATTCTATTCCGATAAATCTAAGTCAGAACTGATTGGTTACGCAGATGCAGAATATTTATCTGATCCGCATAGAGCTCGATCACAAACAGGCTATTTGTTTACATGTGGAGACAAGGCTATATCTTGATGATCAATGAAGCAAACGTTGGTAGCCACTTCTTCAAATTATGCAGAAATAATAGCTATCCATTAAGCAAGTCAAGAATGTGTCTGGTTGAGATCAATGACCCAACATATTCAGGAAGAGTGTGGTTTTTCTTTGAAAAAGAATATACCAACCACAATGTACGAAGATAATGCTGCATGTATAACTCAATTGAAAGGAGGATACATCAAAAGAGACTGACAAAACATATTTCACCAAAGTTTTTTTCACGCATGATCTTCAACAAAATGGTGAGATAGAAGTTCAACAAATCCGTTTAAGTAATAATCTTGCTGAGATTTCACTAATGCATTGCCAACATCAACGTTTGAGAAGTTGAGATACAAGATAGGAATGCGTCGTCTCCGAGATGTCAAGTAAAGTTTTCATCAGGGGGAGTGAAATACGCGTTGTACTTTTTTTCTTAACTATGATTTTGTCCCAAGTTGGTTTTTCTGGTAAGCTTTTCAATGAGGCAACATTCAAAGCGTATTATGAGATGTGTGTATTCTTTTTCCTTCACTAGGCTTTTTCCCTCTGGGGTTTTCCTAATAAGGTTTTAACGAGGCACATAATTTATGGACATCCAAGGGGGAGTATTATAAATCCATTGAATAGTGGATTGTCCATTTGCTTTCTTCATGAACTTATCTTATCATATATCTACATTTTCAAGGTGACATGAACCTTTGTAGATGACTATGTACCTATTAATTGGTCATTTATCATGGTGACCTTTTGGAGTGATATCTTAACACTATAAATAGAGATATCACTCACCATTTGAAATACACACTTGAATAAGAAAAATTTTCTCCTCTATCTTATACTTCTTGTCTAATTCTTCTTATATTCTGAGCTTTCTTTATAATAAATTGATCCATATTTGACTAATATTTAAAATAATCAAATATTAAGTCGAAAATAAAATAGATTGATTGATTACCGTAAATTTTAACCATTTTGTCAATCCTACTCACACTAAATGAAGTGTAACTAAAGCTTTACATAGATCAAAGATTATATGGGATGAATACAATCTAGGTTTCACTTAATTCTGTTATCCACTATTATTTTTAAAAATCTCCAAAAAAAATTAATATATCTGAACTGCATATTAATGTATTTGAGCCCGTATTTAATGTATCCGAACTAGTTTTTAATGTATCCAAACTACATATTAATGTATTCGAGCTTAAATTTTTATATCTGTTTTTTAATTTTTAAGAAATTAATGTAATCAAAAACTTATTAGGGATAGATTGTAATTTCATATTAATTAAAAACTTATTAGAGATAGATTGTAATGTCATATTTAAATTATGAGATTTATGTAATTTACACTAAAATCTATCCAGTTAGTGGTCTCGTGTGAAAAATCATGAGGTCCTCATGTTTAAGCAAAAGCAAAATTATAGGTTGTTTCTACCCATCTATTTAAGTCTTGGTCGATAAAGTTATCTAGTATATGTACTAATGAATGGTAGTAAATATTCACAAAATTAATCAAGATGCACATAAATTGACTCCGACCAAGTTATTTATTATTGTGTTAGATGCACCTTCAACAAATTTACTCTGCTCATTTCAATTTTTTGCTTTAATTTTCATTTTTATCCGTTTAAAAAAATTCCTTTTTTAGCAACTAATATAGTTTAACTACTATCCACCGACGGTGGACAAAAAATTACACGGGCATATTATTTTTGGAAATATTTAATTTTTTTAATTAATATATTTTAATATTATTAATATTAAAATAAAAATAATAACAGAGTGTTATATGGTAACTTGAATTATAAATTAATTGTACAAATTTAATTAGGATTCTTATTTGTCTTACCAAAAATAAAAAATACATAATTTCTTGTGTTTTCTTATTGGAAAGCACTTCAATCCTTCAAAGAAAATCATTGCCAACATATTATTTTTTTTTTATAAGAACCGGTACTTGTTGCCATTGAAGCAATGCTAGCAAAATATTAATATGAAACTATTCCAGAAACATAAAGTGCAACAAAATCAACATATTCAAACTTATAAGAGTAAGCAAACAAAATCAAACACTATTAAATACGGCCCATGATTTAATCACAATTGCATGCTTGGTTACATTTTTTTAAACGAAATCCTTCTTTTGAACAAACAAACTCTTGACCAATAATGGATTTATCTTTTCTTGATCTACTAATTCGATTTTTGCGCACACTAAAACCATTACGATGAGCATAATCAAGATAAAATTTAAATCCAGTATCAAGTGATTGAAATTCCATACCGATGTAAGGCTCTCTTAATTCTTGCTCACCTAGTTGAGGAACAAAAGATACAACTGCATTCATGATACTTTCTATATCCTCCAAGGAATCTTCAATTCCTTCTGCATTTTGCTCTTCTAAATTAGAGATTTCAAAAGTTTCCTGCAATACACAATTATTAGATATTAGACTGATAGGGTAAGTTAGCTTTAAAATTTTAAATATTTTTCATGGCTAATGTATTGAACTTCTTCAATTTGCTAAAAAGTTCTTAAACGTATTCTTTAAATATCTTCATCACTACAAAACATAAATTTCTTCATACATTAAAACAAGAATATTTCTTTGAAACGTTTATTCATGTTGCGAAAAAGACTTAATAAGTTATGTAAAAAAAAATATACGAGGAAAACGCTACCATGATAATTGTTTCAAATTGCTTCAATGGTGGATAGTTGGTTGCTTCAATGGTTTATGTAGAAAAAGAAGAACGTTAATCCAACTAAGAAAACACAAGAAATTATGTATTTTTTATTTTTGGTAAGACAAATAAGAATCCTAATTAAATTTGTACAATTAATTTATAATTCAAGTTACCATATAACACTATGTTATTATTTTTATTTTAATATTAATAATATTAAAATATATCAATTAAAAAAATTAAATATTTCCAAAAATAAAATGTCCGTGTAATTTTTTTGTCCACCGTCGGTGGATAGCAGTTAAACTCAATTCTAATTTTTCACATGACATATTTTGTATCCCAAGTTTAAATTATATTTTATTTAGTATATTAAAAAACATCTCAAGATCATAAGATTAAAAAATATCTTTATTTTTTAAAAATCCATTTTAAGTCAATATCAAATAAATACAAATCAATAAAGTAAATAATAATTTAAAAAATTACAAGTATGATTACCAATTCATCCTAGTATTTGGATTTTTTCCCATATGCATCTTATGGATTTAGGTGTTTCAACAATTAACAGCCCAGCATATTTGTTTGATTATATATTAAATTGCAACAGAGAAATATAATCATACTAGAAAAGTTAGTTAGAAAAAAAAAACTTCCATCCATCAATTTTAATTTTATAATATTAAAATATCAAATATAATTAAATATTAAAATATAATATATATTCTAGAAAATTATATTAACGAATGAGTCACATTACACCAAAGTTTCATATATCCAAGAAGTCTAAAGAATAATAATGGGACAGGTAACGTAATTATATAAGTGTGAACAACTTGTACATTTAATAGCCACCAAATTAAATAATTATCATAAATATTTTGCTGGATAATGACACCTAACAGTAATCATGATTATGCTTAAAAAATAGAATAATAATATGACTATTTTTTCCTTTAATTCTTATCTAATTTTGATCAACTACTCATCTTCTTTGACTTATTGAATAAGCAAAACTTACAATGTGAATAAATCAATTTATTCGACCAAATCAATTCATAATTAATTTACTTGCCTAATTCAGCACAATTTTAATATTCTCAATAATATATATAATAAGAAGAACTTTTATTAGTTCTTTAAAAGGATAATATTATAATAATTTTATATTTATGGGTTCTTGTTGAAAAAAAGCATAAATTTGGAGTTGTTTCAACCATTATATTTTCTCTATTACCAAAAAAAAAACTTAGAAAGCTGTCCTATTCAAAGCCGACTTTTTTTTTTAGAAAAAAAGTGATGTAAAAAAGTGATGTTTTTTTCTTAATAAAGATAGTGTTCTTGAAAAAGGGTGGAAGAGATCAAAAGGGGTATCTTGTTTTCTTGAAAAATTGTGTTATTTTGGCACAAAAACAAGATTAGACATATTGGGGTTTTAGTTTTTTTTGTGTAGAAGGAAGACTTTGCTTTTGTCAATATTTGTTTGTACAAGAAAACATAAAAAGCAGTTTTCTTGAGGGGTAAAGGCACCTCAAAGAGGGGGATGGAGATGATGAATTATCAGGTTGGAAGGAGTTCTTATCAGGATTCCTTGAAAGTTTTGGAGGCTGATATTCAGTATGCTAATACTCTGTAAGTTTGCTTTTTCAAAGACTTGATTTTTACTTTCTGAGATAATGATTGTACTTGTTTAATTAGGGGTTTATATTATCCTTTTTTTGGGTTGTTGATGCTTTAATGTGGCTTTATTTTGGTGTTGGGCTATGCTAGCTTGCTTTTAGCTTGACTAGATTTTTGTTGATATCAACTTTATTTAGGAATGAGTAATTTCTATTCATGTAGTTTTGTTAAAAGAGTAAGACTTCATGTTCTGGTGTTGTGTTTTCTTCAGCATGTTCATGCTTGCAACTTGTAGCATTTTAAATACCCTTAGTATCAAATGATTGTGCAAAGTTTCCTTGTCTTTGTGATAATGGAAGTTCTTGATTCTGTTTAAGAATTCATTTGGTCTTTATCTAATATGCTAGTTTGGTTGCAGGGCTGCTGCAATTCCAAGAGAAAGGAGTGGAGCACGTCTTCAAATGAAACTGACCTACAATGGATTGGCTCCTGTGTTTCTGTTTTTGCTCCGTTGGGTAGATAGTTCATGCACTTGTCTACTTCCTGGATATATGAATTTCTTTCATGTCCTCATTTACAAAGTATGAATTTCTTTCTGTTGACACTAAGTTTTTTCGTCTTAACCCGTTTTCTCGTTATTCTATTCATGTATACGCCATATGCATTAAAAGAGTCAATATGTGTGTTCCCATGTGTAAGTCAAAGGCCACTTGCCAAAAAGGAATCATGTAGATCCAGTTAGCTTCTGAATTTATTGAATATCCAGTGTTTTTCTTTCCCCTCTTTATTAGTGACAACAAAGATTATAGTTGCACAATTTACTGTTCTGTCACTTATACCAGTTTTTTTCTCAGTTTACTAACGTCGTCTCTCCTTTGGCAGGTGCGTACAGATGGGAGACCAAGAATATCTAGACACGGAAGAAGAGCAACTATCAACGACTTTTATGGTTAGTCGCTCGTTCTCCTATTATGTACCAAACTTTTTACGCATTTTAGGATTAAGTTTCTTACCTTGATTGTGCTTAACTATTACCCTTAATACTGACAAAATTACAGGTGTTATACTGCCATCACTACAGCAGCTACATTCTAACTTGGTGGAGCTGGACGATTGTAAAGTCGTAAATCATGGCATAGGAAGTTCTCAAGAGAAAGTGAAAGGAGACTCCAAATTTTCAAACTTTGAAGCAGAGAGAGAAGATGAATGTGGAATATGCTTGGAGCCTTGTAACAAAATGGTCTTACCAAATTGCTGCCATGCAATGTGCATTAATTGCTATCGCGATTGGTAATATACCTACATTTCTTAGAAATAATAAATTATATCTACATCCTCTCTATTCATGTCTTTCACTATTCTAAGAGCTTGGCTGAGAACAATACTGCTTTCTCAACCCTTCAGGAATACAAGATCCGAATCCTGCCCCTTTTGCCGTGGTAATTTGAAGAGAGTTAAATCAAGAGACTTGTGGGTCCTCACCTGCAATGATGAAGTTGTTGATCCCGAGACTGTTTCCAAAGAGGATTTATTGCATTTCTATTTGTATGTTAACAGTCTGCCTAAGGATTCTCCTGATGCGTTGTTCTTGATGTATTATGAATATCTAATATGACATAAAACATTTGAGATAAGTAGTGTACAGATAGAGAAAGAAAACCTTCAAATGTACATAATTCTGGTGGGAGAAATTCTCCTAAATTTCACAGAGAAATAACCACCTCCGTGATTGTTTTCATGGTGGTATTCATGCCAGCTTCATGATCAATGTCAGATTTTTATTATTAAAAATGTCCCTAGCTCCTTATTTGGAATTTTGCATCATTTACATATATTATATCCAATTGATAATTGCATAGCCTTTGCTTTTGATGATGCAAACTCTACATTCTTTTAGTTTGCTAGAGATTTATAAGGATGTGTTACATTTTAGCAGTGTAGTTGAGACAGATGACAGAGCAACATCACGATGAAGGTGGGAATGGGAGGAACTTTTTTTTTTTGGAGAGATGAGGTATTGAATTAGGGAGATTAGAGGATGAATTCCCTACTCTCTACAGTTAAGCCCCAAACAAAAATATTATGGTGGCCAACTGTTCTGTACTTTTGTCAACTCTGAATGGTAGCTATAGTTCAGAAAAAACTTTAATGATTGAGAATTTCAAGATATCAGTTACCTTTATGACACTTTTGCAGCCAATTGCTGTTGATGATAACTGGGTGGACTCTCAATTTGGGGTTGCTAGCAGCAGTGTCTTCTTCTCCATGAAAAGGTGCTACGGTGTTCTTCAAAAACTAGTGCAATTGCTGAAACAATTCTCTCTGAAGATGATGATATGGAGGACAAAAGCACCACCAAAGTAGCCTAAAGGTGGATTGCCACTAAGGTAATGTCTCACTTGAGACAATTGCACTGAAGAAAAGTCTCTGTTTGTAGCAGATATTTCTCGTGTGAGAACTCACAAGAATCTATCAACCGTCTCTTGCTTCAATGCTATTGTACCCGACAGATAATGGACATTATATAAACCATTTCTGGTGTTGACTGGGTGATGCCACAGAATTGCAAGTGCTGATTATCAGATGGGCAAAAATAGAAATGACAAAAACTAAAGAGGAATGGAAGATGTTTTGATGGGGAAAGCAGCATTTTTTATTTATTTTTTGCGAAGTCCAAATATATACAAGAGCTGCAATTTTGGTGTAGGAACGCTGGAGTGTCCAGCCAATTTACAGGTAAAACCCCTAAGAGCTGTGGAAAATCTCAGCAAAGGAAGAGTATCCTTCCAGTCCATTAAATTACCATATATATAGATTCATACATGACAATACATGTGCATTCACAATGCAGCTTGGTGAAAATACTTGTTGTACTCCACAAAGGTTGTCTATCTATTATTGATAAAGGAGGTAATCTGCCTACACTAAAGTTTTTCATTCTTACAATGGAAGAAACATTCCTATTATTATCTCGCTCTCTTGATTTGGTCTTTCCGGAGCGGTATTATTTACTAGGTTACATCGAGTCCAATCTACATGCCACTCTTACCCTTGACCAGCTCACTAAAAGAGGGTTGACAGAAGCCTTGATTGAGGAAAAGATCAGTGACTTTCCGATTCATTGCTTCTGTAAGATGGATACCATCCCAGCTGATAAATTTGCTTGGATCATTACATTTAACGGTTCCAGGTGAGCCACACGGCGAATGCAGGTTGAAGTTCAATGGTCCTCCTACAGCTCCACAGCAAGGCTTGAAAGCTTCCTCAAATTGGTACTTTTTTAGGTTCATCTTAATTGTTAGATATGCATTCCAGTAGTCAGCATATAAGATATGACAATTAGGATATAAACTACGGAACATTTCCAGTTTCTTTTGAAGGATCTGGTTGTGCAACATTACTGCTGCATTGACAGCTGCTGCACATCCCATATGGTCAAGAGCAGCTTTCAGTGGACACAATGAGATATGTAATGGGAGGCATCCTAGTGGTGGTAAGCCTTGAACTACGATGTACTTTGCTCCGCTTTGCACTGTTGCCTATACATGTAACACCGTCTACTTAGCATTGCTGTGATGTCAAATACATGTGATACTAAATAGTCTGTTTGGTCAAACTTCTAGGAAACTACAAGTGTTTAATCTTATAATAAAAGAAGAGGGCTTACTTTGGAACATTAAAGTGTTTGGCCAAGATTCTGTCAAAATAAGTGTGACTAGTAGTAGAAAACTGTTTTTCTGTTGTAAAGGAAAAAACCAGGAAAAGTACTTCTTTGTAAGATTAGAAGCAAAGTTTTAATTTTTTTTCGGGACAAAAATATCCTAACCAAAAAACTTGTCAAACTATCACCACAGTACACACATAAACTTAGCTTATGCATTTTCAACTGAACATATATATGTCCTAAGTACCATAAACATGTTCCCTCTCTGTGTGATTTAGTTTTAACATTTTAATGAGATGAAATTGACATTTTAATTAAGGTCTCTCGTAAATGAATAAATACTGTAAATCATTTTAAATTCTCTCCTGTCTTTATTTGTAATTTGATACTCAAAAACATTTTTAAAAAGATTGGTCGAACACTAATTGTTTTGATAAAATATTAACAGAAGTGCATTTCAGATGATTTGGCAAAGATAAACTGTTATTATCCAAAATACTTTTTCTAAAACTTCATTTGACACAAAACACTTATCAACGTAAGCTGATCTTGGAAGCTTAACCAACGAGGTTTTAATACTAATGTTACTATGTTAAAGCTTTTATGGAGACAATTAAGTTACATTTCATGTGCATACCTCGATAAGTCTGCTAACTTGAAAGACGGACTGCTGTGTGAGCCAATGTGAAGTTAGAGAGGACCCTTGTATACGAGCATAGTCACTGACACCAACAGAGCCTATCCAGAAGAGTGCATTCTCCATTTCAGCCTGACAATTTTTACCATTTTTATCTGTACATCCAATCTGCTGTTTGAACTTAGTGAACCAATCAATCTGAGTTTGAAAGTTCATTGGTAATCCTTTCCAGAATGGGTTAGTAAGTTTCTTGGTTGAAAAATCATCTTGAGAGAGAATTGTTGATCCGGCTATTGCAAAGTTGGCCCCAGCTTGGAAATTTGCAGAGGTATTTTGGAAGGGTGGCAAATGTGGTAAGTTAAAAGCATCACATAGAAAGTCTACCATCAAATGTCCATCACATAAATTATTGTTTGAATTTGCTGAACTGCTCGATGTGTGACCAGCCAGTAAATTAGCATTTCCTGTATCAGTGTAAGAGTCTCCAAAAGCGTAGACCTTGTGGAAGCATCCTACAAAGTTATTATGCCTAGTTGAAGTGTCTTGGTTATTGTTATTAGCAGGAGAAGAGTTACCTGTTACGAAAATAATATATGATGAAGTTAGAAAAAGAAAAGCTTTGAGGTGTGAAAACAACTTCCTTCAAGAGATATTGTCCGTATACTATTCTTGGGAATATACAGACTAGTCCCTTCTTGATACAGCAAAGCCTACAAATTAATTTGGCCACTATTCAGAGGAGACATGTCTTTACAGGGTCAAGCAATGGTATATACAATTAAGAGGTAAGATAATTGTGAAGGAAATGACTTTGCCTTCTGACTATTATCCTTCATACCAAACACTCTGAATATATAAAGCTTCCAAATTCACATTTGCCTTCTGATGCGGTTCAATCTCACGTCACATATATTGTGAACTATCTAACATGAACAGCGAAAGAATTACCAGGCTTGGCAGGAACTTCCTGGCTGTTGTTCTGTGCGGGGGAAGAATTACCAGGCTTGGCAGGAACTTCCTGGCTGTTGTTCTGTGCGGGGGAAGGGTTACCAGGCTTGGCAGGAACTTCCTGGTTGTTGTTCTGCGCGGGGGAAGGGCTACCAGGCTTCCCAGGAACTTCCTGCTGGTTGTTGTTCTGTGCGGGGGAAGGATTAGCCGTCTTGGCAGGAACTTCCTGCTGGTTGTTGTTCTGTGTTGGGGAAGGATTAGCCGGATTGGCAGGAACTTCCTGCTGGTTGTTGTTATTTGCAGGGGTAGGATTAGCCGTCTTGGCAGGAACTTCCTGCTGGTTGTTGTTATTTGCAGGGGTAGGATTAGCCGTCTTGGCAGGAACTTCCTGCTGGTTGTTGTTATTTGCAGGGGTAGGATTAGCCGTCTTGGCAGGAACTTCCTGCTGGTTGTTGTTATTTGCAGGGGTAGGATTAGCTGGCTTGGTGGGAATATTTTCATGGCTATTGTCATGAGCAGAGGAACAATCACAATGGGGAGTTTCAGGGCTCTTTAAATGAGCATATGAAAATGAGAAAAATAGGCAGAAACAGAAGAAAAAGGTAAGAGGAAAATGTGGAAAGAACATATTAGACATAGTTGAAATTTGTAGTACTAAGTTTTTTTTTTCTCTTTTTTTTTTTTTTGGTATTTTTTGTACTAAGTTTATGTTATTCAATGGTCTGCTAAGTAAGATATATAGCAAGAAAGGCTATTTATAGAATTCAGTTTCATTCTGTTGGAGTTGAGAGGATAATTTTGTAGTCTCCTTTGTTTTAGGTAAGTAATCACAGGTATTCATTGTTTGAGGCACTAGATACCAACAAAATGTTTTACTGGAGGTATAGTTAAACTAGGATCTTAGTCACAATTTTATTATCATCAATTTCCCTGACCATAAGTAGGTGAATAAACGAAAGGTAAATAGCGATTGACAAAAATTGAGTGTAAGATATCATACCAATAAAGTGAAAGTTCAGGTCCACTTGTACTTAATAAGATAATTTTTAAAAGTAAATTATGTTTAGCCAAAATTGTGACATGTATAATTTGAATAATTAAATTTGAGGATATTCTTTAAAAAAAACTAAGATTAGAAGAATTCATAGGTCATACTTCTAAATAAAATTAAATAGGATGACATATTTGACTTTGTTAAGAAATGAAGTAAAGGACAACTTTTTTTTTTTGGCCAAATACAATATACAAGGCTTTGAAGTTGGTCTTAGTTTTTAATTTGACACTCTCAATTCAAGTTTGTACTATTTATATAGGGTGAGAAACCTAAACAATAGTTAAAAACTAAAAATTGAATAAAATAATGAGTTGAAATAAAGTTTCAAGTTTCTATGTATTAGTGTGTTATATTACTTTCATAAATTGTTGACACGAATGAAGTTGAAGAAGATAGAGGATTTGTTTATATATTGGTAATGAACACTATCGATAGATGTTTTGAGAGAAGTATTGAATGAAAATGAGAAAATAATCAAATGAACACTCTATCGATAGATGTTTTGAGAAAAGTATTGAATGAAAATGAGAAAATAATCAAATGAACACTCTATCGATAGATGTTTTGAGAGAAGTACCGAACGAAAATGAGAAAATAATCAACCATTTGAGATTGATTTGTGGTTTTGCAAATATTGTATAATTTGTTAGGTTTACTCGATTTTATGTTAAAAAAATAATAAAATTTGTTGTTGCATTTTTTATATATTAGATGATAAATCAAGTAATATACACTACACAGTTTTATAAGATAACAGAAATATTATTAAGATCATTTCAAGTAAATAATTATACCTCAAAAATAGTATAAAATTTTGTGAATGATAGATAATTTTTCAGCTCATCTAAATTAGTAAAAGTATCAACCAAATTATAAAAATAAATTACACAAATCCCCCGATTCAATAATCAGATCCATTTTTTTTTTAAAGTATCAAAATCATATAAAATGTAATATAAGAAAGTTGGCTCCATGTATTATGTAGAAATTATTTGAACACAAAAACAATTTCTTCCTTTCTTTCTTCATTAGTTATTGTCCGATGAAAGTATTCAATATCAAAAAAATAAAATAAAATGTACAATGAATTATAAAATTTAAATCTGCAGAGAACAATCGAAATCAAATGATAATATATCATTGCAAGAAATACTTTGTAACATTTACTATAAGTGATTCATAATAAGTTAATTTTTAGTACTTTTTAAAATTCAATATAAATGATTTATTTTTTAAAGCTTAAAGAGCTTAATAATTAATTAATTTTGTGAATTATAACGGATTTTATGACTTGCTCCTTAAATCATGTTGAATAGAATATCTTTTTTTATGAAATCACACTAAAGAGAGTATACTTCAAATTAATGGTAACGTAATAAATAGGGAGCAAATCCAAATGTCAGATCACATGCTTATGAGTTATGTGAAATATTAATATGTTGAACATTGATTTATAGTTGTCAAATTTTTCATTTACACTCAAGCTAAGTTACGGTTTAATTGACCATCGTAATTTTTAATAAAGTGTTCCAATTAAATACTTCCAATTTAAATTTTAAAAAGATATTTGTAAGTATTTTTGTTCGAATTCAAATAGTTAAGTTTATTTATTAAGCGTATAAATATGTCATCTTCTATAGCATATAACTAAAGAAAATAATATACATGTGTGATTATTAATTAACTTAACTAAGTAATAAATGAATGCGAACATAATCATACAAGAAAAAAAAAGCACAAAATGTACTCAACTATAAAATGAAAGAAAGGAAACAAAGCAAAGGGAGATTGATACTCTACTATACAAAATAACAATAATGATGGATTTTGTTAGTTACGTAAAATCCATAGCCAAATTACACTTTTATTTTGGATAATTCTATTAACTTTGTAGTAAATGATCAGAGTTTTTGGCCAAAAATATTTTTTAATTATACCCCAAACTTAAATTATATCTTTAGTATCATTCTTATCATAAAACATTTTTCAAATATTTTAAAGTGAGCAATTTTCATTCTTCTACTTGAATTTCTCGTAAAACTATCCAATATATCCCACAAAAATTAAGTCGTTCTTCCTAATTATTATTCTTAGATATGTCAAAAATATTATCGTGAACTTTTTCGTAATTAAGTTAAGAATTATGCAAAACTTTTAATTTGATCATTTTTTTCATTCATCTTTCATATAATTTTAATAAAAAATATTATTAGTTTAAATATGTTTCTTTTCAATTGAATATGCTAGAATCGACATTTGTTGGAGACTTTCGTTTCTAATAATGTAAAATGAAACTCAAATACAAGACATAATCAATATTTTGATCACTTCAATATTAGATTGATCTAAAATATCTATTAATTTAATTGGCTGAGAAAAAGATAAGAATAATTAATATTCAACTTCTTTCCGTTATGAAAAAGACAAATTATGTACGCTCACACCTTCCAATCATTTTTAGTTTCCATAAACAACAATGTCTAATATTTTTTTTATATTTTTCAAGAACTTCTTGTAGCAAGTAATGAAATTATGCAGAGTAACTTTTGTTGATAGTCACGTTAACTACTCATTTTTTCGTAAGATCCACTAGTTTTTTTGACAATGTCTAATAAAAGGATGAAAGTTCATCATTTACAAATACTTAAAGGATGTTTTCTGCTAAAAATGATACTTTAAGAATATAATTTAAGTTTGTGATATAATTAAAAAATGTTTTCTGCTAGAAATGATACTTTAAAAATATAGTTTAAATTTAAGATACAATTAAAAAGTATTTTTTACCAAAAACATCAAAATAAACATCTTTTACTATACATTAAAAACTATGTCAATCAAATAAAACACACATATTAACAGTAACCAGTAACAAGTGGCACTTTCGGTTGTCGATGCAAAAACGACGTCATTTTATGTCATCAACGTCGAAAACAGTAACACTTCAAAGGCATATAGAATACAAAATTGCAATTGTTCACGTGATTTGCACAGCTACAAAATCCAAGATCCACACACACCATCATCGTCTTCTTCAACTCTAATCATATCGAAACCCAACAAAATTATTCATTTGGTAAATATACTTTGATTCCTATCATTTCTCTAGGTTTTTTTATAATCATTTTGCTCATTTGCAATTTACTTTTTCTGTACTGGTACCAACTAAGAATTCACTTTTTTGGTGATAAACTTATATGGGTGTCAAAAAAGATTGATTTTTTCCACTTTTTAGGCATATATTGATATGGGTGTCAAGAAAGATTGAATTTTTTTCACTTCTTGAGGCATGTGTTGATATGGGTGTCAAAAAAGATTGAATTTTTTTAACTTCTTGAGGCATGTGTTGATATGGGTGTCAAAAAAGATTGAATTTTTTTCCACTTCTTTAGACATGTATTGATAGGGCTGTTTTTTTTTTCTTTTCAGAAACCCTTTTTTGTTTTTTGAAAGGTAGATTGAAGCTGGATTGGGGCATGCAATGTCAGAAAATCATGATGGAAATGATGATTCACGTGGGGTTGTAGATGGAGGGGAAGCTTCAGTTTCTGTAAAACCAGTTGCTATTAATCAGGTGGAAATTTACTTATCTTGATTTTTTAGGTGTCGGTGATTTAATGTGTACTTTTCTCTACTTTGCTTGAGTATTATTTCTAGAGTTGTTCATGTATTGAAAATAGCTTCATAAAGAGTATTCTCTATACTCCGAAATTTATAAGATTAGAAACAGTTTAGCTTAATTCTTTGGATATAAGCCCTCAAAACAACTCCTATTTCTTCTGTCTATGTTGTCCACCAGAAGAGGTTGATCTAGGATTTGGAAGCTCTCGCTGCGACCCTACTTTGAACAGTAACATATGTAGCTTAACATTCAGAGAGGAAGACTTGTATAGTTAATTTAGACAAGGTTTTAGTTAGAAGTGGTCTAGGGTTCTATCTTCTTATCCACAGTTTTTTTGTTGGGTCGATCTTGCATCCCAAGGTATTAAACTTGATCTTTAACCACTAGCAAGATCCTAAAGGTATTGTTGAACTTGAGCTTTAACCACTAGCACTACAAGGCTCATTGTTTCTTTTCAGTGCCAAGGATACATTTGCTTATACATATATTTACAAATATACTCTTTGGTTGGATCATAGGACATTCCAGGAACATATATATTTTTATATAATTTCAACCAAGATTTCCGTGTGCTGTGGAACCCTCTCCCTTGTACATAGATCTGCCCCGTCCACCAGACATGCACATGAGGGGTCATCCTCCACCATTTCATGTATTGATATCATTCCAGTACCAATAGGAAGTACCTGGTATTACTTTCCTTCTTTGCTGGACATAACTGCTTTCCAGTTAACTAGATTAAAGATTTGGTGTCTTTCCATCCTTGCACAAAAAGTTTTTTCTTAATGAATCCAATTTTTCCTGCCTTTGCTGGTAGTGGAAACAGGAACATAACATAGGTGTGTAGAGCATCCAAGAAGCTGTTTATCAGAAATGTCCTTCACCCAAGAGAGAGTTATTGAGCCTTCCAAGCCTTTTTTCACATTCATCAACTACTCCACTCCATATCTCCATAGCCTTGTTTCTTTCTCCCAAATGGGATTGGGTTCCTAATTTAATTACGTGCTTACTTCATATATATTAGAGAATACTTGGTGGAGAATATGAAATCATTTTACTTGAAGTGTCTAAATATTGAGCTGAAGGAATGTCAGGGTAGAACTTTACAGTCATATTTGCTTGCCTGGAATTTGAATCTAAAGAGAAGTTTTGGTTGGTTCTTCTGTATTTAAAACTTTAACTATTGTCTTATCGTTTTCATGTTTGTTCCAATTACATTTTAGTAACTTGATAGCTCATATGTTAGTCTTGTAAATGAATATCCTTAGAGCTTGTCTTGGACAAAATCTTTTCAGGTGGATGCTGCGGATCTAAAAGGTGGGATTTCAGTGGCTGCAGCAGAGTATGTAGAGAATGATACAAAAGATACAAGAATGGCAGAAGATGGGGGAAGGGAGGACATGTTTGTTGATTGCCCTGATGACATAGAAGGTCCTGAAACTCCGCAGTATGTAGACCAGAGCAATGATGAACATGATAGTCAACTGGAAGGATTTAGCAATGGAGCACATGATCTGGACTTGAAGGCCGAGGTAGAACAATTGCGCAAAATGCTAAATGACAGTATTGCTGAAAAAGATCGCATTGCTCGAGAAGCTGAGGTTGGTGGTTTTATTTAAGGTAGTTTCCCATAAATATGCTATATTCAATGATATTTATTTGCTCAACTCTGGCTCTTTGTGCAGGAAGAAAGAGCAGCATCTACGTATGAGCTCACTCGCCTAACCAATCAATTCAAGGGTCTGGTTGATAGTTGGTCACTACCAAATAAGGATGATGGTGAGTTAGTTGAGAATCTTCACCATAGTGAAGCAGGAGTCAGGGATTTGGCCTCTGGTGTCTCATTGCATGAGGTGGTAACGGATGTCTCCAAGTTTCTTAAAGAAGTTCTGGATGAGCGTGTTCAGACTGAGAGCAAAATCAGAGAACTTAATGACCTGATACATATGAAGAGTCAAGAAATTGATGCCCTCAATTCAAAGGTTTCTGAGTTTTCAATGGAACGAGAAAATTCTGCTCACTTCTCTGTGGTTCAACTTGAGAAGGAGAATCATATGACAGAGATCACTAATGACATCTTAGCTTCTCTTGCTTCAGTGGTTCCTCTAGAAAATTTTTCTGATGAGTCAGTTACAGGAAAAATGCTTCATGTCAAGAATATGATCCCAGTTTTAGCTGAGAAGTATAACGTTTTCCTTTCCGAAGTTAACCAACTTAGACGGAGCTTAACTGAAGTTGCACCAGACCATAATATGCAGGATGAAATGGGGGTGTTGGTGGTTGCACGTGATACATTGGCTGAATTTAGAACAAGAGAGTTGAATCTAAACCAACATCTGAGCTTTTTAAGTGATGAAAATGGGAAACTGTCTGAGGAACTTAATAAACATAAATTGATGGTTGAGAATGCAAATGCTGAAATAACAAAGCTGGGTGCTGAAATTGAACAGGAGAGAACAAGGTATGCTAATACAAAAGAGAAGCTTAGCTTGGCTGTGACAAAAGGAAAGGCGTTAGTTCAGCAGCGTGATGCTTTGAAGCAGTCACTGTCTGAGAAAGCTAGTGAGCTGCAGAGGTATCAAATTGAGTTGCAAGAGAAGTCGAATAGTCTTGAAGCTGTGGAACAAACCAAGGATTTACTGGGGAGAAGCGAAAGTTTAGCTGCTTCACTGCAGGAAGCTCTCATTCAAAAGGAGATGATACTTCAAAAATGTGAAGAAATATTGTCCAAGGCCACTAGAAGTGAGCAATTTCAGTCAACAGATATGATTGAGAAAGTCAAGTGGCTTGCAGATGAGACGAATGCATTGAATGAGACATCTTTACAACTCCGAAGAGTGGCAGACTCCTTGTCATCATTTGATTTCCCCCAGCCCGTACAATCAAATGGACCTGATGCACAGGTTGCTTGGCTCCTGGAATCATTTTATCTGGCTAAAGAAGATGTAAGAATATTACATGAGCAGATGGGAGCAGCAAAAGAAGCTGCAAATAATGAGATTGGTCAGCTTACTACTTTCCTCGTGGGAGAAGCACAGGATAAAAGCTATCTTCAAGAGGAATTGGAGGATTTAAATCATAAATATGCAGTGCTTGCCCAGAAAGAGCATCAGGCTTCAGTGGATAAGGATAGAATCATCAGTATGCTTCTAGAGGCTTCTAAGATCAACTCACATGATCAAGAATTGGTCTATCAAAGCCAATCTGACATGACCGTACTCATTACGAAATGTGTTGAAAATATAAAAGAAGAAAGTAGTGCCTCTCTTGAAGCCCATAGTCATCAATTTGAGTCCTTTGAACAGATGCAGAGTAATTTGTACATTAGGGATCTAGAATTGAGGCTATGTGGTCAAATACTTACAGAGGAGATGTCGGATAAAGCAGAGTTGAATAGATTGTCAAACCATTCAGTCAAGGTTACTGAGGAACTTTATGTTTTAAAGGAAGAAAAGGAATCTCTGGAGAAGAATCTCGAACAATATGAGGACAAAGTTTCCTTACTTAGGGAAAAGTTGTCTATGGCAGTAAAAAAAGGCAAGGGGCTTGTCCAAGAACGAGAAAAATTGAAAGGAGCATTGGATGAGAAGAGTGCTGAAATTGAGAAGCTGAAGTCAGATTTACATCAGCAAGAATCTCTATCTAATGACCACAAGTTGCAGATTGATAAGCTCTCAGCTGAGATGCACCGTATCCCTCAACTAGAAGCTGATCTTGTTGCTATGAAGGATCAAAGGGATCAACTAGAAGCTGATCTTGTTGCTATGAAGGATCAAAGGGATCAACTAGAAGCTGATCTTGTTGCTATGAACAATCAAAGGGATCAGCTAGAACAGTTCTCAGTGGAAAGGAATAACATGCTTCAAAAGGTTATCGAGTTGCTTGATGGTATTGTTCTTCCGGCTGACTTGGGTTTTCAAGATCCCATTGAAAAGGTCAAATGGATTTCAGGATATGTACGTGAAAGCCAAACTGCAAAGATGGAGGCGGAGCAGGAGTTGGGGCAAGTTAAAGATGAAGCCAGTTCTTTAGCCAACAAATTGTTAGAGGTCCAGAAAACCATTAAATCCCTAGAAGATGCATTATCTGCTGCGGATAACAACATCTCACAGCTCCTGGAGGACAAAAATGAGTTAGAAGCTGCGAAGGCATTAGTTGAAAAAGAATTAGAGAAAGCAATGAAAGAAGCTTCTGCTAAAAGTGTTGAGTTTGAGAATGTGTTCGTGGATAGAAAATCCATTGAGGATGCTTTGTCCCTGGCAGAGAAGAATGTTTTAGTACTAAAGAATGAGAAAGAAGAAGCTTTACTTGGTAAAGATGCTGCTGAGTCTGAACTACAGAAAATCAAGGAGGAATTCTCTTTCCATACCAACAAACTAAAAATGGCAGATGAAACTATACAATCCCTTGAGGACGCACTAGTTCAAGCAGAAAAAAACATATCTCTGTTTACTGAGGAAAATAATAGGGTACAAGTTGGTAGAACTGATCTAGAGAACGAGATTAACAAGCTCAAAGGGAAAGCTGATATCCAAAACAGTAAGCTAAGTGATGCTTCCATGACTATAAAGTCTCTAGAAGATGCTTTGCTGGATTCAGGAAACAAAATTTCCGATCTTGTTAATGAAAAGAAGAATGCAGAAGAGGAAATTGTAGTTCTGACTTCCAAGGTAGATGCCTGCATGCAAGAGTTGGCTGGATCACAGGGCAGAGTAGAAACTAAAGTTCTGGAGCTCTCTACCCATCTTAGCCGTCTTCAGTTACTTCTGAGAGATGAAGTTCTGTTTTCCTCTCTCCGAAAAACTTTTGAGGGAAAGTTTCACAGCCTAAAAGACATGGATCTTCTTCTTAAAGAAATCTGGGATTATTTTTCTGAAGTAGATACTGAAGTGCTACCAGATTCTCCTACTAAGGTAATCATAGCATCATCACACCTTCCTCTTCCTTTTTCTTTGTTGCTTTTCTCTTTGAGTAATCTTCCACCTCCCTGTCACAACCTTACAGCTCAGAAGTTTATTTGAGTGGTTGATTACTTGGATTTTTTTTATTGGTTTATGGTGTGGTTTCTTTTGTGAGAAAAGTAACCTACCTGAAATATCTCTGATGTCTGAAATAATTGAAGAATTTTGGATTTATCTAAATAGCTGTGGTCACCTATCTCTGTTTTATAACAGAGATTAATTATCATGGTTCATTCATAATGCATATATATATATATATATATATGAAATTGTTGGTCATTTTCAGCTTCTTGTTCCATTTGCTGGTGGATTGCCTGTTTGCTTTTTTGTTTATTAGTGAACAACTTGCTGGCCAATTGTAAAGACCATTTTGATGTTAATTCTCATCTTTTCGGATCAGTTACACATGCACTTGTCCGTTGCTTGCTCGTTCTGTCATTAGAATGATTTTTTTCGAAATTTGCAGTTCACAAATGGTAGGTATCAAGTTGACTTATTTATAGTAAAACTTGTGCCTGTATGGATATACTTATGTTGCCTATACTTGTAATATGATCAGGTGATCTGCATGTTCTTGATGTACCTTCTCTTACTTCTCTGCTATGTTCTTTTTTAGGATGACTCATCTTTCTCAATTCCTTCGGTATCTGTTGTTAATGATGCTCTAAATGAGGAAGTAGCCAACGGTGAACCAAATGCAACTGATGGTGACAATATCACATTTCATCTTGGGAAAATTGTGGATGGATTCGAATTGAGAAACAAGATTCTTGCCGAGAACATTGGATGTTACTCTGCATCGATGGATGATTTGATCAAAGCCATACTTAGGAAACTGGAGTTGACAAAAAGCATAGCTCTACCTGTGATTGAACTGACAGAATCTCTTAAGCAAAAGGTCAGAGATGCAGAAGTTGGTAGGCTAGCGCAGGAAAATACTATACAATCGTTGGAAAGGGATCTTAAAGTTCTACTTTCTGCTTTTAAGGATGCAACCAGTGAACTAGCTTTAACTCAAAATAGATTGTCTGAACTTGGCTCCAACTTTGACCTGGAAAAGTTGAAGGAAACGTCACCTCAACAATTAGCAAATTTTGGTGAAGATGCTATAGTACATCATCACTTGGAGCTTGATAGCAGCCAGTCTGCAAGGACTGCTGAGAAGCTGCTATTGGCAGCTAGACAAAGTCGCCATCTTACTGAACAGTTCAAATCTGTGATGGAGGTGATGGTTGGTACTAATAAAGATTTGCAGGTTAAACTGGAAGAAAGCAATAATACTTGTGGAAAAGTCTTGGAAGAAAAGGAGACCCACCAAGAGAGGATCTCCCATCTGGAGACTAATCTAGAAGAATTGAATGGTCTTTGCGATGAGATGAAGCTTAAATTAGAGGATTATCAGGCTAAAGAGGATCATATCAAGGAGAAAGAAGCTGAACTTTTGTCTCTAAATGCTAAAGCTTCACTGAATTTTCAAGGTACACATTGTGTTTACTATGTTCCCCCCCTTAAATTATGAAAATGTTGGCTGTGTCTATAGTAGTTTTCTCATGGCCTGTTTTGATACTATTCTTTCAGAAGCTGAAAACTTAACCCTCTCAGCATCTCATATGAGATCTCTTTTTGACAAATTAAAAGAGATTGAAACACTCATGGGGCCTGATGTGGGAGATGCAGAGGCCTATGATTCACCTGATGTCAGGCGGCTCTTTTATGTAGTTGATAATTTCCCAAGATTACAGCTCCAGATGGACTCATTGTCTCGTGAGAAAAAAGAATTACAATCAAGCCTTGAGAAACAGGCACTGCAAATTGAGAGTTTAAAGGATGAAGTTGAAGAGCACATGAGAGATGAGGTGGACTGTGCAAAGATGAAGAATGAGTTGTTAGAATTCACAATTGGTTTAGAAAATATTATACATAAGCTGGGAAGCAACAATTTGGTTGACTACCATAAAGAGACTCCGGTGACAGGGTTTTTACCAGTGCTTGATAAGCTGATTGTTGCCAAAGTCTTGGAATCTGAAAATTTGAAAGCCAAAACAGAGGAACTGCTTGCTGACTTACATGGTACCCAGAAGGTTGTTGAGGACTTGTCAAGTAAGGTTAAGTCACTGGAAAATTCTAATCAACTTAAGGTTGCACCACTAGAGATCAACCAGGAAAGAGGCATCTTCGAAGCTGCTTCCTTGCCTACTCAGTCAGAGATATCCGAAGTTCAAGATGTGGTAATTTTGATTGCAGTACATTGCATTCCTTTTTCAGTATAAGTCATTATATTGCCTTCTTTCAATATTTTTCATGTCCATTGCTGGTCAGTTATGTGTTATTTTAGCAATGCCATCTTTTAGTTGGCTTGCCCTTATAATCTTTTTCTCCAAGGATACATCTAATCGAGAGTATGCCAAGAGGCTGAGACTAAAGGTCTTTTGAAAAATTGATTAAAAAAGATCTTTTGACAAATGCATAATAATCAAACAACGCTTTAATTCCTTTGTTCTTTTAAGTTGGAAGACCTGTCAAAAGAATTTGGTTCTTATTGGAAAAATTGAATGGCAAGACATAGTAAATTATTGATGATATATAATGTAATGCAAGATAAATTAGAAAACGCGTACAAGCGATAATCACACTAAGTATGCAAATAACGTGATTTACTTTGGCCACCATGAAATGCCCAAGTGGCATCCTGAGAAAAGGTTAACGAAATTGCAACCAATTTAATTGACCTTCTGGCCATTCAAGATATTTTTATGTGCAATTTTCTACTGACCAAATAACCTCTTTAGCAGAGTCACGACCTAATATTCTCCATCTCATATAAGTTAGGGTGGGGAGATATGACTCATCTATGTTGCTTATGCATTCTGAAGATTTAGTGTTTGTGCCTTTGAGACTGCTTGTTTTGACCTGTCCAAAATGATATGGTCAACAGATACCTTAAGTAACATCCCTCTGCTTCACTTATGTGCAAGAAAGTGACAATATTTCAGTTGATATAGGTGTTGATCATGAGCAAAAGTTGGAATAGAGGAAGTGAGCTTAACTTATGTGCAATTTGTGTCTTTGATGATGCATTTATATGTATTTGTACCCTACAGTTACCTTGGTTTACTAATCCCTGGTGATCCGTGAATAGCATCCTGCTGTTCTGGAAATGATTCTGTATTTATATAGACGTTAAAATTCTCTTACTTAAATATTTTAAAACCTAATCAAGGTTTCTTAATGTACATTGATGGAAGGTATAGAAAACCTTTAATGAATGCTATTTTCGGTTAAATACTGAACTTTTAAACGTGTTTTCTTAAAATGAACCGAAGGAGACCACATGTTAGGTAAACATTGGTTTATCCAACAGAAATCTCGCTGCGTAAGTCACTTGCATTTATTTTCCAATGCCCACTTCTCTTTTTTGTTCATTACTCAAGGAACTCTCAAGCATCGAGTGGTTGCTTTTCCTCAAAAAGTAACTGTGGTTATGGTAGGATCTGATGTAATTTCCTTAACCTCTCAGCATCAATATGCTATTGTAAAAATGATATATGCTTGTATTTTACAAACAAAAGTGTTGACTTGTGAAGGGGAGGCTTAGAGCAACTGTAAAAGTTTGTCTTCATGTGACCTATATGTCAGGGGTTCGAGCCGTGTAAGTGTAATTTAAAACTGATGCTTGCGTTAGGGTAATGTTTGTCTATATTACACCCCGTCGGGGTCAGCCCTTCACAGGTCCATGTGTGAACATGAGATACTTCATAGATTAGGCTCCCCTTATAGTGTTCTGACTTAACATTTTTTCTATTAACTGGGAAGAAAATGTTTGTGCAAAGCAGCCTAACCTGCTACATTCTTCTTGTTTGCAGGTACCAGTTAGTAAGAATTTAGCCTCTTCTTCAGTTGCATCAGCGGCTCATGTTCGAACTTTGCGGAAGGGATCTGCAGATCAACTTGCAATAAATATAGATTCTGAATCTGAACGGTTGATAAATGACGAGGAAGCTGACCAAGAAAAAGGTGTAGATTAATGATACAAATCTTTGAAAAATTTGGAAGAGAAATGTAATGTTTAGCAAACTTAAAAATTTGCTCGTCTTGCAGGTCATGCATTTAAGTCACTCAATACTTCAGGTCTTGTTCCAGGGCAAGGGAAGATGATTGCTGATAGAATTGATGGAATTTGGTAATATCTTAGAGCTTCTCTCTAGCCAGCTTCTTATTGATTTTTTTGATGAAATTACAAATTTTCTGCTGCATTTCTTTAAGTCTAGGAATAACATTTGCCGACCAAAATATAGAGACATTAGATTCAGGTCAAGCATTTTTGATTCTTGCAACAATGAAAATAGTGATGCTATCTTGCTAGGTTCTCATTCCTCATACCATGATTTTCACTTTACCAATTCCAAGTCTTAACAATCTCCACCATCTGTTACTGACATGATTTTTTGGAGAGTGGTGTAGGTAGGGGTGGTGTGTTATTTTGTGTAAGGAGAGGGTTCTGTCCAAGATTTATATGGTAGACTTAAACATGCTTGTAGAGAATTTCAAGTACTTTTTTTTTTGGGTGTGTGTTTAATATTTGGTATGATGTGAGCTGAAATGGAACAACATGGTTACCAACCCAAACTTACTTGGGATAGACGCATATTTGTTGGTGCAGGGAGGTAGTTTTGTCCAGTGCTTGGCTTGTCAATCTAACACTTGATTTCCAATTATATTCAGGGTATCTTCAAGTCGAGCTTTGATGAGTCATCCAAGGGGCAGGCTAAGTCTTATTGCTTATTGTTTGTTCCTTCATATTTGGTTATTAGGCACCATATTGTGATGATTCCGATAATTGATTCTTTTGCAGTTGTACATTACATATTGTTATAATTTTTTCTTCCTCTTTTGACCTGGCTCAGTGCCTAAATGTAAATGGTTATAAGGTCTCAGCAGATAGATTCTCTGCAATCACAGTTTTAGGGATTCAGAGAATGTTGGATAGTTGTTCTATTAGCCAATAGCTGTACTAGAGTTGAATGAATGCATACATCTTTGCTTAGGCTAGGTTTTGATTTACTGTCTAGTACAATACCACAATAAACTCATTCCTTTTCTTTAATGTTTTATTCCATGCTCTCTAAAATAACACAGCCAGATTAACTTTTTGATTCCCAAACACTGTCATGTTCCCAATGTGGCCGCGATTCCTAACAAGTTCTGACTTGAACTCGTAATATGCTTATTTAGAAGCTTTTGTAGGTTGCTTGGTTGAGAAACATTTTGCTTCAAGCTAGAGTTGAGCTGTGTGATTTTTCGCGTAAAAATCTTGTGTTCTTTACTGTATTCCGCGCTTTACAGGTGTTTGGTGATTTCACAAGAAACATGTATAGAAATGTATGTTGGACGAAATTTAGCACCCCTCCAGTGTCTTGTGCAATATGGCGAACTTGATATGGTGAAGCTTCACCTTTAAAACTAGTGATAAATTTTTTAAAATATCTAGACCATTACGACTAAAGTATGGGTACACTTGCTCTATCCAGATCTCAATCGTGGGATTACAGTATATCAAAGGAATTCCAAATGACTCTTTTAACTTGTGAATCTACCATTCTTCATTAGGTGCAGATCTCTCTATGTTGCAATTACAGCAAGCTACTCTGCATTTGTTCCTGCATGCTAAAAATACAGATTCATTCATAAAATGCCAATGAAAAAGAGAAAAATACTTGTAACACATATAGCCATGGCAAAATCAAGAAATAGAAGATGATACTTTTTAGGAGTTTCAGAAAAGAAAGTCACAACTTTCACACAGACAGCTTTCATGGTTAGTGCAAAAGAAGTTACCAATCTATTTTGAGGAATTTGATGTGTAGCGCCATATGATGCCTCCTACTAGATTATTTACAGCATGAGCAGCCATTGGCACAACAACAGTTGATGATGAAATTGTAGCATAACCATACACTATCCCAACAAATGTGGCCCTGGAATTACTCTTCCTGAGCATCATATTTCATGTTTCATATACACAGTTTGAGCATAAGTTTTAACAAATACCAGGCAGCAAAGGAGTATCTCCGACCACTGCCCAAGTGTAATATCCCAAATATGGAAGCAGTTGCCACAACACTCTGCCAATGGATGCCAAAAAGTGGTAGCAATGCACCACGGAAGAGAACCTCCTGCGTCATTGACATACCCATACAAGCTTGTAATCATTTCTGAAATTTCAAAATCAGTAACTCATCCAACAAGTAACCTATGTGATAAACACATCAAAAACTTGTACGCGTACCTCACTAATGCCTGGAAGAAGTGATACCACTAAGTAATCCAAAGGTTCAAGTGAACTCAACACCTGAAATGGAACTTGTTTTTTCTTCACAAACAAAATAGCGCAAACTAGCCAGCCCTTTGATCCAACCAAAGAAAGTATGAGAATATGTACCTACCTGGCTATTTGCTGCTTCACTAGACTCAGCGAAATCTGGCCATGTCTTGAGTAATAAGTAGCGACAAGAGGATACCAGGATGACCAATCCAGTAATCAACTCAAGATGCCACATCTGGAAAGTCACTGTAGAGAGAACTATCAATACGAACACCCTTTATGCTATAACTGATAAAGACTAAACAGAACTGACAAGTCGAAAATAGCTTTTCTTTTCTTTGAAAACAGTTAAGACGTCCAACAGTTCACCATTGCAAAGAAAAAGACTTTTCCATGATGTAATAGGAATGTGGTTTGCAGTACAAGAAATTCCAAAACTACAAGAAAACTTGTAAGGTTTTACATGGTATTTCGACAGAACAGTCAACAATAGGCAATCCTCCTGTTGATGCAACATGAGAGCCCTGCAAAACCACAATAAGAGGGTTTTACTTCCCTTTCATGGACTTCACCAATCTATAAGTTCACATAGAAGAAGTTATCAATCTAAATCGAATTCACCATATGAACACATCACTCTGAAGTGTAAGCATATCACTATATTTGTGTCATTCAAAAAGCAGTAACACACTCAAGTTCATGAGAAAACTTTGAAGAGCTGAGGGAGAAAGTTTACCTCTCTAATTACAACGCCTAGAAGACCTATTAAACCAGAAGTGATTATGCATGCCTTAAGCACAGAACCTCTAGATGGGATCATCGGTACAGAAGTCCCAGCCTCGGAAGTGTCAAGAGGAGATGCATTCTTGTTATCTACAACATAATCTGGATTAACATCATCACTTAACATATACTTATCAGGTATTGCAGTATCCGTTTTCTCTGTTTTCCTCGATTTCTTTACCGACTTCTGACTAGCAAACACCCTTACATTGGCTTTAGACCCCTGTACTTATGTATAGTAAACATAGTCAGCAATTCTTAACATGAGTTCAAGGAGGTTAATTTCATATATGATCACTAAAAATTTACCAACTATAAAAATAAAGTCACATACTATCTTTAGTTGAAACTTTAGTCAAATGTGACAAAACATAGTTGTATAATGTTTCGTGACCATACGTGAAATTAACCCCGACTTCAAGTGAACCACAAATTCATGTTTTTTAGAACTTACATAGCACAATATAGGGGATACAGACCTTGGTGAGCAGTTGGGATCACCAAACTTCCTACCTGATAGAACATCAAACAATATTTATAAAGGTAAAACACAATTATTTTTTCCATCTCTTACCCTTAACATTAAATACTTATTCTCTGAATTATTTTTCAAGACCTAATACTAAACATCATTTAATAATGTCGTAAAATACCTATATCAATAATTATTTTCTTAATGAGTGTATCAAGTAAAAATGAACATGAAGTACTTTTCATTTCACAAAATCAATACATAAATAACAAACACCATTCTTCCTGTTTTATTCTTGGAAGTATGAAATTTGTCCTACATTAGAAAACTAAATGATTAATTCATGTTTATCGGTCAATGTAATTATCGAAATAAATTAATTTATGTTCATTTACCGAAAACTCAACTTCAACAAAATACTAAATAAGACTACTACACTGTATAAACTTAGTTTCTTTTTAAGGACGTAAAATCTAAAATGGTAACATATAAATAAAATAAAAACAGAGGAACTAATAATTTAACTTTAAAAATGTTTTACCCTTGGTGAACTAATTTATAGCCGCACAAACCTTTATAATTTATCATAGATCACAAATTTCAAAGTTATTTCTTTCTTTGTCATGTCAAACTACATCACATAAATTCGAACAGAAGAAATACTATTGGACATGGAGAGCTTGAGGAAGATATCACCATACTCCATGAAAGGAAAAGTACTTACAGGGAGTGATAATGGTAGTGAACTTCAAGAAGTTGTTTGTAGTAAGTGAACCCATTGATGATTTGCTTGAAAGCTAAAATTGTAGAATTAAAAAACAAGATTTTCCCTTCTACCTATAATAATAAATCTCACTTGAACAATACATTTTTTATTGGTATCTAATGGAACAGGAAGAGAGGGGAATGATAGAATTGGAGACCAATTCTTTTATTTTTAATAAAATAAAATAAAATAAGATCTTCACTGCCTATTTTTATTTCTTAAGCTGCTCAATAAAAGGGCAAAAAGGCTTAGAAAAAAAAAATTGGTCCAAAATTTGAGTGGTCCAAATTCTTCATACCTATCATGCAGTAGTAGCAAACTTAAATTGCTATTGTTTCAATATATGAAGTAATTTATTATGTACTTAATTTTAAAAAATGAAATTATGATAAAAATATAAGTTTATTTTATTAAGTATAAAAAAAAATTATATTATTTTTATTGGTTGACTATCTTAAATTTAGACTATCTCCAATTCATCTCTATTTTCTATATTTTGAGAGTAAAATAGAAAATGCTTTTTGCAATCTCTCTACATATTACTCTCTTTATAATAGTTCTCCAACTTCTCTATTTCATTTTTGATTATTATTATTTTAATAATACTTTTTTTTAATTTGTAATTATCTTTTAATATAATATAACACTAAAAATATATTATTGAAAAGTTCCTACTTCCATCCAAATTACTATTTTTTAAAAATAAAAATAAATAGCACTTTAAATATGTAATTTAAAATTATTTTACCACAGTATTATTTATATGGCATGATTTTCCCTAGTTCTTGCTTGGATGCGAGACACATGACACATGTAAGAATTAATGACTAAAATTTGATTGATTAAAATAAAATTTTAATTATAATATAGATAATTAATATTTCATAAAAATAATAATATCACAATCATAAAATATATTATCTTGTTCATATATATATTATTACAAAAATTCTTTTTTTTTCTAAATTTTTTCTTACCAGTATTATCTTCTGTTTTTGTCCTAAATATATTATAAAATATTTTCTGTTTTTCTATTCTTTTTCCTGCGAGTATTTTTGCGATAACCACTTTAAAAGAGAAGATTCATAATTGCAATCTAAAACTATCTCAATTAAAAAAAAAACAGAACATAAATACTCGTAGGAAGAAAATTTAGAAAAGTGAAAAGCTTTTATAATACATTTATTTTACTATGATTATGGATTTGTTGCATTACTATTATTTTTATTAAATATTAATTATCGAAATCATAAATTTTAATTATCTATAAATTTTAGCCATTAATATTTATTTATGCCATGTGTCACAAAAAGTTTTTAAAAAACAGAGAGGAGGCGGATTTTATAAAACTTTCTTTGCTAAAATTTCAAATATCTATTTTATTCTCCTTTTCATTAAACTTCTTGTTCTTTGGATATACTAGCATTGCCTAAAATAAAAACAAAATTAATAAATATTTTTAATTAATCTTATTAGTATCATGTGAATATATTATGACTAAAAAAGTTTTTAAGTTTGTAAAATTTTTAGTTAGTGATATAAAATCCATCCAAAAAGATAATAGATGATGTATAATTAAGGAAATATATTTATTTGTTCTTACTTACCTTATATGCAATGTTTACCAACTTCCCTTAGGTGATTTTCTAATAGTTTTACAAACACAACTTCTTTATATATATATAAAAAAAAGTATTCTGATCTTATTAAACAAAACAAAAAAAAATCTTCAACAGTATAAGCCATTATTTCTTGATTTTTATTTTCTTGATTTTCAAAACAATGATAAAAAGTTTCACAATCATTTTGTTTTTTGTTTTGTTAGTCTCAACAACTTGTGTTGAAGTTGAGGGTAGAGAAAATGAGCAACAATCACTTGTTGTCAGCCGTTTACAACATGGACGAGCACTAGATATTATTGTTCAACGTATTATTCTAACAACTTACACTCATTTACAAATAAATTATATAATTTACTTTAGATCACTAATTAGCTTGAGCCGTATCTGATTAATAATACGAATGATTTTGTATTTGCAGCTTGCATCAACAAATGCACAGCAGCTTGTTGTAACTGCAACATAGAGGTGAATCCCCCAGACTGTGTCCAGTGTTGTTACGAACCAGCACCGCCGTCTCAACTATAAGGCCACTAAAGTAAAAATTGAGGCCCCTAATTTTTCTAGAGATGTATTATTTATTACTATTATAATTATTATTGTTGGGTATGAAATAAAATAACTTTTTGTCTATTTAATATAGAGATCGTGGTAATAAATGGAGATAACAATTTAACCCTTTTATTATTGCATAATTTCGTACTTAATTCATGTGTTATTTGACTATACAAATTTAACCTTCAATTATTTGAAGCGTGTGATTTTGACCTTTGAAGTTTACTATTGAACAAAATGACTCTTTTAAAATATATATAGAATAAAACAAATTGAAGAGTTATTGATTCTAAACGATTGAAAAATTAAGTGTATAAGAAAATTGAATTCAATAAAAATTAAATGTTAAATTTTTTAAAGATCGAAAGTTGTTAGGAAAAAATTGAGAGTCGTAAGGAGCATGTCCCCCTTCCAAAACTCTTTCAACTATAATTGTATTTGACCTTGATTAGTAACCATTGGTAAAGAGAGGAAGAACGAGTTGTTAATGAATCAGAAACGAAGCAAGTAGAGAAGTGAATATGATCAATTAATTATATATAAAAAATAATCAATTTTTTTTTAAAAAAAAAAATACATGAAAGATAAGGAACAAGTACCTCCTAGATTATATATCAAAAATAATCCTCCTCTTGTTTCTTCTGATCTTACAAAGACCTTTTATATGTGTTGAGTTAGGGTTTTGGGGTTATTTTGATCTTCAAACAATTTTAAAGGACCTCGAACTTTGAATGGGTTGAGCTCATATTGTCAACTTAACAAACAGATCAAATATAATTGAAATTTTATTTAAGTTATATAATTTAACTTAAATATTAATTTAAATTTATCAACCAATAATTAATCTGAAGTATATATCGTGAATTAAAAATTAATCTAAAATTTAGTATGAATCAACAAAACTTCAATATGTAAAGACATTTATAAATGGAAATATGTTTACAACTCATTAATTATTCTATCACAATTTACACTTAAAGTTGCATGTGACGTGTCTGTTTGGAATGACTTAAAAAAGTAACTATTAAGTCAAAAATACAAAAGTCAAATTAAAATGATTTTTAAATTAAAAACTAAAAAATAGAGGGAGCCCTATTTTTGGTTTATGACTTTTTGAAGTCATTTTTAATTTATTTTATATTTTTCAAACATTTTCAGAAATCAAAAATTAACTTGAAAATATATACCAACTTGTAAATTAATCTAAACGGACACTTACTCTCTCTAGCTACTCAATATTGCTTCTGGCTCGTTCTGGTGAATTTCCATATGAAAAATAGTTTTTTTTTAATATACTCTCTCCGTTCAGAAATGTTTGTCATGTTGTGCTTATCAAAAGTCAATTTGACTAATTTTTGAAGGTAAATTAGATCACATTAATTTGATATTTTAAACAAAAAAAATTAGATATTCTAAAACTATATGAAAAGTACTATAAATTACAATTTTTTCATATTAAAATGATTAAAAAATGCATCTTAAAATATTAGTCAATATTTTTATAATTTGACTCAAAAAATAAAAATTATGATAAATAATACCGAACAGACAGAATAACATTCACATTTTTTTTTATGTAAAATGTCTAAAAGGGAATTATGAGTAGGATCTCCAAATTTTGAATAAATTCTTGACTTCTTTACAGTTTATACTATGAAAACTAATAATGCATTAGTTGAATTATAAGAGCCATGACTTTTTTTTTTGCTAAAACTTAAAAAGACTATCTTATCCTCCTTTCATTAATTCACCTTTTTTTTTCTCCTTTTTTTTTTTGATACTATCAATTGTCTTATTTGGATATGTAATTAATAAATATTTTAAATTGATTTTATTAGTAGTATGTGAATCTATTATGATATATTAAAATTTAAGTTGGTGATATCAAATCCATCCAAAAATAAAGATGAATGTACAATTAAGGAAAATATTTATTTGTTCCTACTTATTTTGGTATGCAGTATTTAATATATATATATATATATATATATATATATATATATATAACAATTTACAATCATTTTGTTTTTTGTTGTGTTAGCCTCCACAATTTGTGTGGAGGTTAAGGCTAGAGAAAACGACCAGCGTTCACTTGTTGTCAGCCGTTTACAACATGGACGAGCGCTAGATGTTATTGTTCACCGTACTATTCTAAACCACTTATCTTTTGCTTTAGATCACTAATTAGCTTGAGTCTTTCTCATTTACAACATACATTATATTTTTTTTTCTAATGACATTGTTTTTTCTTTTATTTTCTTTTATATTTATGAATCGACTTTTATTTACAGCATGCACGAACAATTGCTCAATAGCCTGCTGTAACTGCAACATAGAGGTGAATCCCCCTGTCTGCGTCCAGTGTTGTTACGAACTAGCACAACCGTCTCTACCACCACCACCTCCATCATAAGTTCACGAGAACAAAATTTGGGAATGTTATTATTATTTTAATATATATTTAAAAAATTTAATGTACTGATAAATTTGAAAATAATAATAATTTTGCGTATAAAATGAAACAATTATTTACCTTATTTAATGTTGTAACAAGCGGAAATAACGATTTTATTTCCTGTGGTATTTCATAATTTCAGTTTTAATCCATGTATTATTTAACTATTGTAACGATCCTCTTAGTCGTTTTATAAACTTTAATCATTATTCTTATATTAATCATTTTTAATAATTTTTATAAATAAATTATGACTTATAAGAATGGGTGAAATTATTTTCATATTTAACCAAAGATTATTTTGTTGCTAATAATAATAGAAAAGAAAAATAAATAAATAATAATAAAAACAATATAAGGGCAATGTTAATGGCTGTAGTGGAGAGAAGCAGTTCACGCAGCCGCCGAGGAAAAAAAAATAGAAAAGAGTTGGGCGAGAATTACGTCTTCTTCCGGTAGTTGGAAAAAATGAATTTTTCTTCAGGTAATTAGTAATCACTCTTAAATCTTTATACTAGCCCAGATCATATTATTGTTATTCAGTTGATTGAGTTGTGTGAGTAAAATAAATAACAAAAAGGGAGTGAGCAGTGAATGCTCTTCGATAAGAATTTTTTTCTATGTTTATTTGAATCGATAAGTAGCTAATCTAATATTATGTTTTATAATATGCTTGTTAAATAAGGAAATCGGAAGGAGTCTAGCAGTTTGTTTTGGAAGTTTTGGTGGGGATAAGATCTAAAAGTCGTCATTAATTGATGACCAAATTCTTTTTCATTCGAGGTATTGAAATAAAAAAAAAATAATGCTCAAAAGATTTATACGAATGGAAAGGGGTTCAAGTGTTTGATTTTCTCCATTTAAGTTACTGTATGTAACTTGATAATAATTTGGGCCTTTCTTTTATTTTATTGTTACAACTATTTTGGAAAAAACTAAGTGTTGGTACTATTATTATTATTATTATTATATAACATTAGATATTTGTAATATTATATTATAATGGGTTGAGGCTAATTATATGCCAATGATTAGAGGATAAGGGTGGGGAAAATTTTAGGTTATATGAATATGCAGATTGTTATATTCCCGTAAGTAAATGCCGATTTTTGTAATTAGGTTCGAGTGCTCTATAATTTATTTTTATTAATTATAACTTTGTTATGGTTCAAGTTTTGAGATGATGGGATATGTTGTTAAATAGTATGTGCATTATATTATATGAATATAATTAAATTCATCAAACTGGAGGAATTGAGACTTAACCCTAGGCTTAAAATTTGGAAAAATATAAGAATTAACATACTAAATAACATCGATATTTGAAAACTTAAATATTAATTTGGGTGTTGTAAGCTTCAAAATCTTATCGTGATTATTAATGTCAATAGATTGCTTGAGTTGGAAGTTCAGCAAAAGGGGAAAACCCAAGTCTCGGAGTGAATTCTCGATTGATTGAGGCAAGTGGATTTCTAAACTCTTGTTAAGTGTATGAAATGCGTGTATTTTCTTGTGGTATATGTTTGGGAGTAACGGGATTGGTGATGAGTTGACTTGTCCACATTGATTAATCTAATGATGAAAAAAAAAGGGATAAAAAAAAGGCAATGTGATTAAATATTTAAGTGTGATGTGTTCAGAAAGGGATGAAGGATTGTTGAATCATTGTTGATGTGATTTCATGTTTGTGTGGTTTTGAATTGTGCAATGTTATGAAAATGGTCATCTCCTCATTATTTGTGTGAACTTGTCATCTGCATTATTATGAGGCATTGGTTGTGACAAGTGTTATGTGCATTGAGAAAGAATGAGTACTTAAGAGGATGTACAATTTCGAGGGACGTATCGCGCGCCGCGATGGATACTATATTTCGAGGGACGTATTGCGCGCCGCGATGGTTACTATTATCGAGGGTCGTGTCGTGCGCCGCGACAGATGCATGGACAGATATGTCCCCCATGGGTCCCGGACTGAGAGACAGCGGGTGTGTATCACTAGGTAAGACATGCATCATTATACTTGACATTGCATTACACATACTTATCATTGGTGAACTTGATATTGTGTTTTGCTGATCTTGTGATTGACTTTCTGCGAAATTTGTGATTGATGAATACTGAGCTTGTTATTGAGGATATATAATTTGTTGAATTGTTGTTGTTGAGGGTATGTAATTTGTTGAAGTGTTTTTATCGAGGATATGTAATTTGTTGAAGTGTTTTTATTGAGGATATGTAATTTGGTAAAGTGTGGTTGTGGAGGATGTATATGTAATTTGTCTAAGTGTTGTTGTAGAGTTACGTGCTATGTAAATATGAACTGTTAGGTTAGACTGAATTTTTATGCAGTTTGTAATTGTGGAGGTTGGGTTGGGGTGGTAGGAGTACACGTATTTCATCCTCTTAGCTTGTGTTTAGACGTTTACTTGCTGAGTACCGTGTGGTTTGGTACTGACCCCTTGCTTCTACAAATTTTTATAGGTTATGAGCCTGGATTTTTGTTGTACTTGTCATTCTCTTCTTTTCCGAGGCTTCTTGGAGATTTGTTAGGTAGCTGTTTCCATCGCAGCAGACTTTCTTCTCCGTAATTATGTTCTTGTTTTATTCTAGAAACAAGTTCATTTGAGACTTGATTTTTCTTTTGAATCAATTGTAATACTTTAGAGGCTTGTACACATGACAACCAGGTTTTGGGTTATAATATAAGTCGATAGTAAATTTTCCGCATTTTATTGTAATAAGTTGAGTTTTAGGCTGACTTGTCTTGGTGGGATAAGACAAGTGCCATCACGTCTATTTTTGGATCGTGATAAAATGGTATCAAAGCCCCAGGTTCATAGGTCTCACGTGTGTACAAGTCGAGTCTAAATAGAGTCTCGATGATCGGTACGGAGACGTCTGTACCTATCTTAGAGAGGATGTAGTGACTTTTAGGAAATATCTTTACTTCTTGGATCTCTATTGTGCGTACTTGGTCCCATTTTGATTCTTAGCGCTTCACTCCATTCGCTCTCATTTATGTGATGACTCGTGCGTAGTTCCTTTTGTGAATCATTGGCATGTCGTGTTTGGTTTGATGTTAGATCTGGTATTAAGGTGGAAATGATATACTTATGAAACGAATGTGTGATCATATTTGAAAGAGTTGAGTAAGGTTAGTTATCATTGTAAAATAATAATAATAAATATAGTACTTATCTTGTATAAGCAAAATATGGAGTGGTTCGACAATTAGAATTTAAATGTTTGAAGAATTGACTAGATAATAAATAGCGTAATACAATTGATATAGTTGTCATACCATTAATGGGTTGCTTAGAAGATGATAGGAATACTGATGGACCAATGGAGGTTAGAACTATTACGATTTTATAGGTTTTGTATATTTAAGAAAATGATGGTATGACTACTTAGTATAGATGTTTACTTGGTTAGTGTTATGGAGCGTGTTACTTCTATTATCGAACTAATCTATGAAATAGTGCATAATGATTGGATTAGAGATCAAATGGATTTTGTAATGTACTACAACCACTCAACTTATAGAAATATGTGAGATTTGAGTACAATCTTTCCAGGAGGTATGATGTGTTTTAGTGATGGATCTAATGAAATTTCGTGATGTGGTACTAGTGTTATATAAAAATTGATAATTCGATGTTAAGTGTGAACAATAACTACTTAAGGAACTATCAATTTTATCATATACTCATATAATAAGATTTTATGTTACATTCATATTTGAAAACCAACTAGCTTGTTACTACGAACGAATGAGTTAAGCATTATTTATAAGAAAGCTTTTAGTGGTGGATCTTTGGTATAATATTAATGTGTGAGTAGGTTATGATGTGTATCCTTAGGATTCTAAATGAGCAGTGGTTATTTTATCATAAGCCCCAATTGAGTGGATTAATATTGGAATGACTATCTTATATGTAAAGCAAATCCCAACGAGTATACTTTGGTGAAGACAATTGAATTTTTTTTTAAGAAAATGTGTATAAAGTTAAGTTAGTCTGTTGAATTCGATTGGTATAGTTGAGTTTGAGATGTCATATCATGACAAGGTTGACTTTGTGGTAATGATAAGGGATGACTATACATAGTGATAACTAGAGTTTGTGATGGATGATGATTAGGTTGCAACTAATAATAAGTTTTGTTGGTTAAAAGACTTTTGTATGATAAGGGTGACTTTCGAATGTCTGAGTTATGGTTTACTACTGTTTGTGACTAGCATGGTTGTATGGTAATTTTTATGAGGAATTATGATGTCACTCGAATATAATTGAAAGGAGCTAGAGCCAGAATGGAATGAATTAGTGGGATGTAGTTTAACCTTTAGAAGGAGGTGAGAACAAGGATATTACTCAGATTATAAGGGTCAAAGATGTCAGAAAGAGTGGATAATTAAATTCAGAGATATGTGATTTCATCTTTTTGCCCTGATTATGATAATATATAGTGTCACCAGATCAACTGATTGATTTAAATCAAAAAAATTACTATTGGATAACTTGAGAAAAGAGTGTATATAAATGTTCAACTCGAGTGTGATTATATGTATTTTTTATGTTTATAAGTTGGTAATGAGTACAATTGAAGTTTTGGCAAAGGATATGATATGATTGATGGAGAGGCGATCAATGTAAGCTAAGATACATGAATTCATAAAAATCTTCAAGATATGAGTTAATGTTGATAGATAAAACGGTTGTGTTACATGTTTGGAATAAATTCAAGCTTTAATTGCGAATTTAGATTTGTGATAGTCTGTTTTGTCAAGGTATGAATTGGAAAAGTAAGAAATAATCGATAACATTGAGTATGAAGCATTTGGAAGGATTTAAAAATAATTTGAGTAGTAAATTTGATTACTTTTGATTGTTATACTTGAGGAAGGTTTCATGCAATGTTTTGGTTAGAGGGTAATGTAAAAATATAATGAGTTGGTCAAAGGATAAGATAGGTAAGCAAGTAAGCGAGACAAAAAAAAAGTTTGATATATTAACGATTTAAAATATTTAATAATTGCATTATGAGAAGAATTTAAGAAAGGTAAAAGAGTTAGACCCTTCGTATAGACCCTTGGTTCAGAATTTAAGGTTATATGGATTTTAACCTTTTAATTAAGATATTACTATGAGATGTGAACTGATTCGGTACAGACTTACTAGGCGTTATCAACGACTTTGATAAGGATTGAGTTTGATCAGGTGACAAGCAACTGCGTGTGAAGGATTCTACTTGGTTATGTAAAGTTAGATTGTTCAAATCATAATAGGTAACTTATTGATGTTCAACGGTGTAAACCTACAATTTTACATGATTAATGAGGATTTGAAGGGATTGAAACTACTTTGTCGTGGGACGATATAGACTGTTATGATGTGTTATATATGTATTTGATGGTGAATGGAGGTTATGAGCTTATATTATACCGAATTATTGGATTGATTGAGAGTTTCTCTAAGTTTTGGCACGAGATATATGATGGTTTGAATGATAGTTAAAACTTTGCATGTGAAAGATTGTGTGGATATTACATTGAACGTAATTCAATAGTTTTATGTCGAGGAGGAACTAATATCATATTCGAAATTAGTGTTATCAACCTTGGGTGTGTACCCATATCTATCAACGCATGCTTAAATAGAAAGAAAGGGAGTCATAATTCAAAAATTTTGGAGGCTACAATGTGCTTGCTAGGAAGACTTTGATACTAGTGATGGTTTGAGAGTAAGGCAAATGACCGGTGTGATTTTGATGTTTGTTAGTATAAATTTTTTTTTAACTTCAGTAGAGTACTATAAGAATATGTGAGGTTTTATAAATCAAGTATGTATACGATTATAATAAGCACCAGACTAGTTGATTGTGGGTAGCTATAATAATTAAAGAGATAGAGTCATATGAATGTAAATGTTTAACATGGACACTATCAAAGAAGTATCTAGTGTTATTCGACTTTGGTTCTGTGTATTCTTATATGACCATCAACTACGTTTTGGATATAGTTTGAAGTGTGATTCGCTACCTATACCTACACGTGTTTTCATATCTATGGATGAATTCCTAGTGGTGGATCGGGTGTACCGATCATGTGATTGTCTTCATGGTAGACTGGCATCCTTGTGAAGACTTGGTCACTTCAGTTATGGCATATTTCGATGTTGTTTGGGAAAGTAAAAGTTTATTGTTGTTTATATATGCATGACCTTGCCTATGATAACTTATAGAAGAGTTCTTGTGAATAGCTACAGTTATACAACAGTGTTGTTAAAAGTTGTGCATCCTAGAATATATCGGTCTTTGGGTGCTTACTTTATTCTTGTTTTTCCTTGGATTAGATAAGTTTGATTATCCCTTAATGAATACTTGATGTCTAAAGATTTTTTTTTTATATATATATATATATATATAACTTATGCTAGTGGAAAGATTGTGCTAAGGGAAGCGATAAAAAAAAATATTGTGATGATTTGTACAGTATGAGTGTTAGGTGGTTAATTCAAACTAACTTCTTGTTGTAGTCACTACTGATTCAGAATGTTCTCTTGGTTATATGAGAAAAGAATCGTCACGATGTTTAAGTTATGGTCCAGAGGGTTTCATTTTAGATTTGGTTCATAGATTAGTCTATAGGTTGATAATCACTCGTGATTTGTAAATTTTTTCAAGTTTAATTGGAAGGATCAGTTCTTAGTAGTTAATCTTGAATGGAATGGTCTTAAGGAAGAGCCCACTTAGAGAGACGAACACCGACTCTAGAAGATCATACCTTAGGATTTTGGTAACGTCGTTTATTCTTCCTTCTTCTTCCTTATGTTCGAGGGCGAACATGATTTTTAGTGGTGGATAATATAACGACCCTCTTAGTCGTTTTATAAACTTTAATCATTATTCTTATATTAATCATTTTAAATAATTTTTATAAATAAATTATGACTTATAAGAATGGGTGAAATTATTTTCATATTTAACCAAAGATTATTTTGTTGCTAATAATAATAGAAAAGATAAATAAATAAATAATAATAAAAACAATATAAGGGCAATGTTGATGGCTGTAGTGGAGAGAAGCAGTTCACGCAGCCGCCGAGGAAAAAAAATTAGAAAAGAGTTGGGCGAGAATTACGTCTTCTTCCGGTGGTTGGAAAAAATGAATTTTTCTTCAGGTAATTAGTAATCACTCTTAAATCTTTATACTAGTCCAGATCATATTATTGTTATTCAGTTGATTGAGTTGTGTGAGTAAAATAAATAACAAAAAGGGAGTGAGCAGTGAATGCTCTTCGATAAGAATTTGTTTCTATGTTTATTTGAATCGATAAGTAGCTAATCTAATATTATGTTCGGAAAAGGGTCTAAAATACCCTTGAAGTATTGAAAATGGTACAAAATTACCCTTCATCCACCTATTGGCTCCAAAATGCCCTTTTCATCCACCTATTGGCTCCAAAATACCCTTGTCATCCGCGTTTGAGTTCAAAATTGACCACTTATTTAATGATTTTAAATTTAAACTATTTAAATATTTTTAAAATACTTGATGTTCAACTATTGCTTATACTTTAATTTATTTGTATTATTTATAAACCAATCCACTACCCACCCATTACTAACTAAACCCCACCCCATAAATAAGCCAACTATAATATCAAAATTGTCATAAACACTGCTAAAACACGATGAAATTATAAATTAATGAAAATGACATCCAAAATTATTCGAGTCCGAATCGAAGCCCCAATTAAATTTATGTTGAGCCGCTTATTTAGGAGGACACTTTCAATTTGATTCTCTTTCAAGATTGAATTAGAAATTTATGATTAAAGGTAAAGAAGTAATACATCCCAAATTAATTCATGCACTTTTTTAAAATATAATTTTATAAATATTTATGATTTATTTAAAACTTTTAATTATTTTGAAAAAAGGCTACCTATGAAGTAACATCACATAATTGAGACGTAAGAATAATTAAGATGAACATAGTCAGACTTTTAAGTTTATCGGTAATTTTTATTTAGACACTTGAATGTATGATTTACTTCTATAGATATTTTCGTCTCAAATTTTTTAAAACAATCAATTGGCAGTAGTTTTTCTATTGTTGCATTAATAATGTGAGTAATTTATTAATTTGGAGGGTTTAATTAGTAATGGATGAGTAGTGGATTGATTTATAAATTATACTAATAAGTTAAATTATAACAAATAGTTGAGCGCCACGTATTTTAAAAAACATTTAAATAGTTTAAATATAAAACCGTTAAATAAGTGATCAATTTTGAACCAAAAGGTGGTTGACAAAGGTATTTTGGACCCAATAGGTTGGTGGGAAGGATATTTTAGAGCCAATAGGTGGATGGAGGGTAATTTTGTATCATTTTCAATACTTTGAGGGTATTTTAGATCCTTTTCCGTATTATGTTTTATAATATGCTTGTTAAATAAGGAAATCGGGAGGAGTCTAGTAGTTTGTTTTGGAAGTTTTGGTGGGGATAAGATCTAAAAGTCGTCATTAATTGATGACCAAATTCTTTTTCATTCGAGATATTGAAATAAAAAAAATGCTCAAGAGGTTTATACGTATGGAAAGGGGTTCAAGTGTTTGATTTTCTCCATTTCAGTTACTGTATGTAACTTGATAATAATTTGGGCCTTTCTTTTATTCTATTGTTACAACTATTTTGGAAAAAATTAAGTGTTGGTACTATTATTATTATTATTATTATTATTATTATTATTATTATTATTATTATTATTATTATTATTATTATTATTATTATATAACATTAGATATTTGTAATATTATATTATAATGGGTTGAGGCTAATTATATGCCAATGATTAGAGGATAAGGGTGGGGAAAATTTTAGGTTATATGAATATGCAGATTGTTATATTCCCGTAAGTAAATGCCGATTTTTGTAATTAGGTTCGAGTGCTCTATAATTTATTTTTATTAATTATAACTTTGTTATGGTTCAAGTTTTGAGATGATGGGATATGTTTTTAAATAGTATGTGCATTATATTATATGAATATAATTAAATTCATCAAACTGGAGGAATTGAGACTTAATCCTAGGCTTAAAATTTTGAAAAATATAAGAATTAACATACTAAATAACATTGATATTTGAAAACTTAAATATTAATTTGGGTGTTGTAAGCTTCAAAATCTTATCGTGATTATTAATGTCAATAGATTGCTTGAGTTGGAAGTTCAGCAAAAGGGGAAAACCCAAGTCTCGGAGTGAATTCTCGATTGATTGAGACAAGTGGATTTCTAAACTCTTGTTAAGTGTATGAAATGCGTGTATTTTCTTGTGGTATATGTTTGGGAGTAACGGGATTGGTGATGGATTGACTTGTCCACATTGATTAATTTAATGATGAAAAAAAAAGGGATAAAAAAAAAGGCAATGTGATTAAATATTTAAGTGTGATGTGTTCAGAAAGGGATGAAGGATTGTTGAATCATTGTTGAAGTGATTTCATGTTTGTGTGGTTTTGAATTGTGCAATGTTATGAAAATGGTCATCTCCTCATTATTTGTGTGAACATGCCATCTGCATTATTATGAAGCATTGGTTGTGACAAGTGTTATGTGCATTGAGAAAGAATGAGTACTTAAGAGGATGTACAATTTCGAGGGACGTATCGCGCGCCGCGATGGATACTATATTTCGAGGGACGTATCGCACGCCGCGATGGATACTATATTTTGAGGGACGTATCGCGCGCCGCGATGGTTACTATTATCGAGGGTCGTGTCGTGCGCCGCGACAGATGCATGGACAGATATGTCCCCCATGGGTCCCAGATTGAGAGACAGCTGGTGTGTATCACTAGGTCAGACATGCATCATTATACTTGACATTGCATTACACATACTTATCATTGGTGAACTTGATATTGTGTTTTGCTGATCTTGTGATTGAATTTCTGCGAAATTTGTGATTGATGAATACTGAGCTTGTTATTGAGGATATATAATTTGTTGAATTGTTGTTGTTGAGGGTATGTAATTTGTTGAAGTGTTTTTATCGAGGATATGTAATTTGTTGAAGTGTTGTTATTGAGGATATGTAATTTGGTAAAGTGTGGTTGTGGAGGATGTATTTGTAATTTGTCTAAGTGTTGTTTTAGAGTTACGTGCTATGTAAATATGAACTGTTAGGTTAGACTGAATTTTTATGCAGTTTGTAATTGTGGAGGTTCGGTTGGGGTGGTAGGAGTACCCGTATTTCATCCTCTTAGCTTGTGTTTAGACGTTTACTTGCTGAGTACCGTGTGGTTTGGTACTCACCCCTTGCTTCTACAATTTTTTGTAGGTTATGAGCCTGGATTTTTGTTGTACTTGTCATTCTCTTCTTTTCCGAGGCTTCTTGGAGATTTGTCAGGTAGCTGTTACCATCGCAGCAGACTTTCTTCTCCGTAATTATGTTCTTGTTCTATTCTAGAAACAAATTCATTTGAGACTTGAGTTTTCTTTTGAATCAATTGTAATACTTTAGAGGCTTGTACACGTGACAACCAGGTTTTGGGTTATAATATAAGTCGATAGTAAATTTTCCGCATTATATTATAATAAGTTGAGTTTTAGGCTGACTTGTCTTGGTGGGATAATACAAGTGCCATCACGTCCATTTTTGGGTCGTGACAACTATACACATTTAACATTCAATTATTTGAAAGGTATGATTTCGACCCTTGACGTTAACTATTTAATATAATGATTATTTTAAAATATTCAAAGTGAAATATATTGAAGGGTATTGATTCTAAATGCTTAAAAGATTGTGTGTATGAAAAAATTGAATTTGATAAAAAATAATGTTACATATTTTAAGGATAGAAAGTTGTTAGGATGCCATTGATTAAGGAGTCTGTCCATCCACTAAAACTCTTTCAAATGTAATCGTATTTAACCTTGATTAATAACTTTTGATTAAGAGAAAAAAACGAGTTGCTAATGGATATAAAACAAAGCAAACAAAGAAGAAAATAAGATGTCACGACCCAAATCCGGGCCTCGACTGGCACCCACACTTACCCTCCTATGTGAGCGAACCAACCAATCTAACCTTAACATTTCAATATAATATCAACAGAAAGTAATGCGGAAGACTTAAGCTCATAAGTAAAATCAATAATCAACTTCTATAACTCAAAAACTTATCATTATTAAGTTGAGTATATTATCATCTTTCAAGATTCATTATCTTTCCTCCTCTTGTGTCGGTACGTGACACTCCGATCCCCTACTACTATGTGTCGGTACGTGACACTCCGATCCCCTAATTCTATGTGTCGGAACGTGACACTCCGATCCCCTACATGTGTCGGAACGTGACACTCCGATCCCCTACATGTGTCGGTACGTGACACTCCGATCCCCTACATGTGTCGGAACGTGACACTCCAATCCCCTACATGTGTCGGTACGTGACACTCCGATCCCCTACATGTGTCGGAACGTGACACTCCGATCCCCTACATGTGTCAGTACGTGACACTCCGATCCACTAATACCATGTGTCGGTACGTGACACTCCGATCCACTAAATCTATGTGTCAAAACGTGACACTCCGATCCACTAAATCTATGTGTCGGAACGTGACACTCCGATCCACTAAATCTATGTGTCGGAACGTGACACTCCGATCCACTAATATCATTCTGTAAATCATCAAGCCTTCTCTATACCAAGACATCCTCAATCCCATTACTTTAATTCATCAAGCCTTCTTCTATACCAAGGCATCATCATTAATAATGTATATTAAAGTTTCTTTTCAAGATTTGGGATTCAATATTTTCATCATGCTTATCTTATCACAATCACATAATCATATTCATGCAAACATACCATTAAGCATATAGTAGGGTTTACAATACTACCAATACATATCATTCACTATTAAGAGTTTACTTATGAAAGCATGAAAACCATAACCTACCTCCACCGAAGAATTGAATCAAGCAAGAATTTTCCCAAAGCTTGGTGTTTTCCTCTTCTTCTCGATCGTTTCTCTCTCTCCCTTCTTGTTCTTTCTATTTCTTATTCAAACCCTCTTTCTTTTACCCTAATTAGTATATAATTAAGAATAAAAGATGGCAATAATACCCCACTAATTAACTTAGGGTTACCTCTTTTAACCCCCAAGAATTTGAGTTATTAATATAACCCCACGAAATCTATAATTAAGGAAAGAATAGTCCAAAAACGTCCCTTAAAACTTCACCAGAAATCCGACTCTGCCTGGGATTTGCGCAACCTGTGACGGGCCGTCGTGCCTGCGACGGTCCGTCCTGCAGGTCGTCGCAAAGTTCAGAGAATGGATTTTCACTGAAGTCTCCGTGACGGTCCGTCACGCCTGTGACGGTCCGTCCTGCCATTCCGTCACGAAGTTCAGAGAGTCGATTTTCAGTACCCAATTTAAGATTTTCTAAGTGTTTTGAAACGAGACCCTGCGACGGTCCATCGTGGGGTCCGTCGCTTCTGCCAGTTTTTCCAGAATTGAAGTCTGTTGCTCAAAACGACTAAACAGGTCGTTACAATAGATACCAATTTACCCATCGTTCGTTCCCGAACGATCAAAAGAAGGAAAACAAGGGCAAAAAGGAGTACCTGAATCTGTAAACAGTTGTGGGTATTTTTCTCGCATATCCACCTCCTTCTCCCAAGTGGCTTCTTCAACCGGTCGATTCTTCCATTGCACCTTGATGGATGGAATCTCTCTTGACCTCAACTTGCGAACTTCTCTATCCAAAATAGCAACAGGCTCCTCCTCATAAGACAAGTTCTCATCAAGCAAAACGGAATCCCAATGGATAATGTAGTTTCCATCCCCATGGTATCTTTTCAACATCGACACATGGAATACCGGATGTACTCCGGACAGCCCTGGAGGCAAGGCTAACTCATAAGCCACCTCTCCTACTCGCTTAAGTACTTCAAATGGTCCAATGTACCTTGGACTTAGTTTACCCCTTTTACCAAACCGCATCACCCCTTTCATTGGTGAAACTTTCAACAAGACTTGTTCACCCTCCATGAACTCTAAGTCTCTAACCTTTCGATCTGCATATTCTTTTTGTCTACTTTGCGCCGCTAGAAGCTTTTCTTGAATAGACTTCACTTTCTCTATCGAATCCCTCAAAAGGTCAGTACCCCAAGGCCTAACCTCAAATGCATCAAACCAACCAATGGGAGACCTACATTTCCTACCATACAATGCTTCAAATGGAGCCATATCAGTGCTTGAGTGATAGCTATTATTGTATCCGCTAAGGGTAGGAAGCTATCCCAATGACCACCAAACTCTATCACACACGCACGAAGCATATCCTCCAACACTTGAATCGTCCTTTCAGACTGACCATCGGTCTGAGGATGGAACGCAGTACTAAGGTCCAACCTAGTACCCAATTCCGCATGCAATGTTTTCCAGAACTTAGAAGTAAACTGCGTACCTCTATCTGATATGATGGATAGTGGAACCCCATGCAATCGCACCACTTCCGAGATGTAAAGTTTGGCTAACTTCTCTGCATTGTAAGTCACCTTGACCGGAATGAAGTGAGCAGACTTAGTTAACCTATCAACAATTACCCAAATAGAATCAAACTTTCCCAATGTCTTGGGAAGACCAACCACAAAGTCCATTGCAATTCTTTCCCACTTCCATTCCGGAATGGGCATTCTCTGAAGGGTTCCTCCGGGCCTCTGGTGTTCATACTTTACTTGTTGACATTTTGGACATCTGGCAATAAAATCAACAATATCACGCTTCATTCTACTCCACCAAAAGTGTTGCTTTAGATCAGGGTACATCTTGGTTGCGCCCGGATGTATCGAATACTTTGAACTATGAGCCTCTGTCAGAATAGTGTTGATCAGATCATCAACTCGGGGTACACATACCCTTCCCTTGATCCTCAAAACACCTTCCTCATCAATTTGTGCCTCCTTAGCCTCTCCTCGCAATACCTTATCTTGAATTCTGCGCAGTTTCTCATCATCAGACTGTTTTCCCTTAATCTTGTCAAGAAAGGAAGATCTTGCCTCCACAGAAGCCAACAATCCTCCCTTCTCATTTACTTCTAATCTCATCAAGTCATTAGCTAGAGTCTGAACCTCTCTAGCCAATGGCCGTCTAGAAGCTTGCAAGTGAGCTAGACTTCCCATGCTTCCCGCCTTTCTACTTAAAGCATCCGCTACAACATTCGCCTTTCCCGGATGATACAAGATAGTGATATCGTAGTCCTTTAGTAACTCCATCCATCTCCTCTGTCTTAAGTTCAAATCTTTCTGAGTAAAGACATACTGTAGGCTACGATGATCCGTATAGATCTCACACTTAACCCCATACAAATAGTGTCTCCATTGCTTTAATGCAAACACCACCGCAGCCAATTCCAAGTCGTGGGTCGGATAGTTACGTTCATGCACCTTTAGTTGCCTTGAAGCATAAGCAATCACACTCTTCTCTTGCATTAGTACTGCACCCAAACCAGAATAGGATGCATCACAATAAACAATGAAGTTCTTACCCTCTACTGGCAAGGTAAGGATAGGTGCGGTAGTCAACAAAGTCTTGAGCTTCTAAAAGCTTTCCTCACACTCATCCGACCATACAAATGGAACATTCTGCTTAGTCAAGTTCGTCAATTGGGAAGCAATAGAAGAGAATCCCTTGACAAATCGGCGGTAGTAGCTAGCTAACCCAACAAAGCTCCTTATTTCTGACACATTAGTAGGTCTTACCCAATTCTTCACTGTCTCAATCTTAGAAGGATCCACCATCACTCCATCCTTAGAAACCACGTGCCCCAAGAAGGACACTGCATCTAGCCAAAACTCACACTTAGATAACTTGGCATAAAGCTTTTTCTCCCTCAACATTTCCAATACCATTCTCAAATGCTCTTCATGTTCCTTCTTGCTCTTTGAGTATACCAATATATCATCAATAAATACGATCACGAAGAGGTCCAAATATGGTTTAAAAATCCCGTTCATCAAGCTCATGAACGCAGCAGGGGCATTCGTAAGACCAAAGGACATCACTACAAATTCGTAATGCCCATACCTCGTTCGAAAAGCAGTCTTTGGCACATCCGTTGCCCGTATTTTCAATTGGTGATAACCGGATCTCAAGTCAATCTTAGAGAAGACACAAGCACCTTGTAACTGATCGAACAAGTCATCAATGCGGGGAAGAGGATACTTGTTCTTTATGGTTACCTTGTTTAGTTGTCTGTAGTCTATACACATTCGAAAACACCCATCCTTCTTCTTTACAAACAAAACCGGAGCACCCCAAGGGGATGCACTTGGTCTAATGAAGCCTTTGTTCAATAACTCTTGAAGTTGTGCCTTTAACTCTCTTAACTCCGCGGGAGCCATTCTATAAGGGGGTATAGAAATGGGGCGAGTACCGGGTTCAAGATCAATACAGAAGTCAATATCCCTATCCGGTGGCATACCAGGAAGGTCTGCAGGGAACACATCCAGAAACTCACGAACTACTGAAACCGACTCAATCAAAGGTACTTGGGTAGTGTCATCCTTGAGATGCTCCAAGAAAGCTAAACACCCTTTACTAATCATTTTCTTAGCACGAAGAAAGGAGACGATGCGGACCGGATTGGAAGTGTAGTCACCCTCCCACACTAACGGGTCTGTCCCAGGCTTGGCTAACGTCACCGTTTTAGCATTACAATCCAAGATCGCAAATTGCGGAGAAAGCCAAGTCATACCCAGAATTACATCAAAATCATCCATTTCTAAGATAACCAAATCTACATAAGTGTTGCTCCCCACAAAGTTCACCAAACAAGACCTATATACCTTTTCAACTACCACAGACTCACCCACCGGAGTAGAAACACGAATAGGCATATCAAGTAATTCACAATGTAAATTTAGACCATTAGCAAATGAGGAAGATACATAAGAAAATGTGGATCCAGGATCAAACAATACAGAAGCCATGCAATCACAAACCAGAAGATTACCTGTGATGAAAGCATCAGATGCCTCCGCTTCAGACCGCCCAGGGAAAGCGTAACAATGGGCCCTATCGTTTGTCTGTCCATTGCCCCTACCATGTTGTGATGTAGTGGCCCCAGTTTGCCCATTACCTCTGCCGTTTTGGTGACCACATTACCTCGACCACCACGTCCTCCAGAATAACGGCCTCTACCATGACCACCTCTACCTCTAGCTATTGGGGGTCTATAACTTTGTCTGGGACAATTTTTCCTAATATGTCCAATCCCCCCACATCCATAACATTCTCTGGAGTCAATCATAGGCCCCTCGGAGAAGTGTTGACCGGTCTGAGGTGGTCCCCCAACTACAGTCTGTAGTGAAGACTGAATTGGTCGTACTGAGTAACTTCCCGAACCCTGTCCTCTAGTGTAAGAACCATTAAACTCACCTCCCTTTCGAAGCCTTTTTGATGTCGATGTTGTGGTGAAGTCGTCTGGCTTCACTCCTTCCACTTCTATCACAAAGTCTACCACTTCTTGGAAGGATTTTGCCGTTGCCGCTACCTGTAAGGCCGAAATCCGCAATTCTGACCTCAACCCCTTCACAAACCGGCGAATCCGCTCTTGAGGACTGAAACAGAGTTGAGTGGCATATCTGGATAGTGCACGGAACTTAGCCTCATAAGCATTAACCGACATCCTACCTTGCTCTAGGCTCAGGAACTCATCCCTTTTCCTATCCCTCAAAGTCCGGGGGATATACTTCTCCATAAACAAGCTAGAGAACGAGGCCCAAGTCATAGGTGGTGCCTCTATTCGTTGACACTCAATATGTGACCGCCACCACATTTTGGCGTTCCCTTGTAACTGATAAGTCACAAACTCCACACCAAACCGTTCTACTATACCCATCTTGTGTAGTAGCTCGTGACAGTCAACCAGAAAATCATAAGCATCCTCCGATTCAGCACCCTTGAAGACCGGAGGTTTCAATTTCAAGAACTTACTGAAAAGTTCATGCTGATCACTTGTCATTACAGGCCCTGTAGTCAGACGAGGAAATGTGTCTATTTCCAATGGAACATCCATGCGGGGAGCCATAGTAGCCGCATGTTGTACCTCCGGAGCCTGAGGTGCTGGTGCAGAAAACACTGGGGGTGTCTGGCCCTGATCAGATAACCCGCTAAGATAAGCCAGAACCTGATTGATCATCTCTGGGGTAGGTTGGGGTGGCAATCCCTCATTCTGCACTTGTTCAGTTTCCCCATCCTCCCCTTCTCTTATTACTTCCTCAGTCGGTGGAGGAGTCACTGCCCTAGTATCAGATGGGCTAGGTGCTCGTCCTCTTCCCCTAGAGGACGTCCTCCCACGACCTCTACCACGGCCCTTTGCCACTGTTCTTCCTCGAGCCACAGCCCCAGTGGCTGGCTCAGTTGTTTCTTGTCTGGCCGGTGTTGGTGTTGACGTAGTCGTTGCTCTAGTTCTAACCATCTGCGAAAGAGAGTGAAGATGGTCAGATACCAATTCGTATCGCCTAGATACCAATTGGACTCAAGTAGTAGCACGAAAGAAAGAATGAAAGAGTGAAATTTTTCCTAAAGTCTTATAGCCTCTCAAAGAAAAGTAAAGGCGTCCCCCTACCGTTCCTTAAGACTCTACTAGACCTGTTCTTGTGTGATGAGACCAACGAACCTAATGCTTTGATACCAAGTTTGTCACGACCCAAATCCGGGCCGCGACTGGCACCCACACTTACCCTCCTATGTGAGCGAACCAACCAATCTAACCTTAACATTTCAATATAATATCAACAGAAAGTAATGCGGAAGACTTAAGCTCATAAGTAAAATCAATAATCAACTTCTATAACTCAAAAACTTATCATTATCCCCAGAATCTGGAAGTCATCATCACAAGAACATCTACTTTAAACTACTAATTCTAAGAGTTTCTAAAAGCTAAAAATACATAAGAAGCTAGTCCATGCCGGAGGTTCAAGGCATCAAGACATGAAGGAGAAGATCCAGTCCAAGCTAGAAGCGTTAGCTCACCCTGAAGATCCGGTGTGACGAAGACTGGCTTGAGTTATTGTTGAGTCGAAGATGACGGCACGTTAGCTGCACTCCACAAATAACAAGAAGAAAAACATAAAAGTAGGGGTCAGTACAAACCACGGGTACTGAGTAGATATCATCGGCCAACTCAAAATAGGGAACAGTATATATCAAATATTATCGTAAATCAACTATAAAACTCAACATGTAGCAACAACAAGTACTATAATCATCAATAAGTACCATCAAGTTCATCCATGAGGGCTCAAGCCTCAACACCATACTCATTTGGGAATTAAGTTTATTAAGTTGAGTATATTATCATCTTTCAAGATTCATTATCTTTCCTCCTCTTGTGTCGGTACGTGACACTCCGATCCCCTACTACTATGTGTCGGTACGTGACACTTCGATCCCTTAATTCTATGTGTCGGAACGTGACACTCCGATCCCCTACATGTGTCGGAACGTGACACTCCGATCCCCTACATGTGTCGGTACGTGACACTCCGATCCCCTACATGTGTCGGAACGTGACACTCCGATCCCCTACATGTGTCGGTACGTGACACTCCGATCCCCTACATGTGTCGGAACGTGACACTCCGATCCCCTACATGTGTCGGTACGTGACACTCCGATCCACTAATACTATGTGTCGGTACGTGACACTCCGATCCACTAAATCTATGTGTCGGAACGTGACACTCCGATCCACTAAATCTATGTGTCGGAACGTGACACTCCGATCCACTAAATCTATGTGTCGGAACGTGACACTCCGATCCACTAATATCATTCTGTAAATCATCAAGCCTTCTCTATACCAAGACATCCTCAATCCCATTACTTTAATTCATCAAGCCTTCTTCTATACCAAGGCATCATCATTAATAATGTATATTAAAGTTTCTTTTCAAGATTTGGGATTCAATATTTTCATCATGCTTATCTTATCACAATCACATAATCATATTCATGCAAACATACCATTAAGCATATAGTAGGGTTTACAATACTACCAATACATATCATTCACTATTAAGAGTTTACTTATGAAAGCATGAAAACCATAACCTACCTCCACCGAAGAATTGAATCAAGCAAGAATTTTCCCAAAGCTTGGTGTTTTCCTCTTCTTCTCGATCATTTCTCTCTCTCCCTTCTTGTTCTTTCTATTTCTTATTCAAACCCTCTTTCTTTTACCCTAATTAGTATATAATTAAGAATAAAAGATGGCAATAATACCCCACTAATTAACTTAGGGTTACCTCTTTTAACCCCCAAGAATTTGAGTTATTAATATAACCCCACGAAATCTATAATTAAGGAAAGAATAGTCCAAAAACGTCCCTTAAAACTTCACCAGAAATCCGACTCTGCCTGGGATTTACGCAACCTGTGACGGGCCGTCGTGCCTGCGACGGTCCGTCCTGCAGGTCGTCGCAAAGTTCAGAGAATGGATTTTCACTGAAGTCTCCGTGACGGTCCGTCACGCCTGTGACGGTCCGTCCTGCCATTCCGTCACGAAGTTCAGAGAGTCGATTTTCAGTACCCAATTTCAGATTTTCTAAGTGTTTTGAAACGAGACCGTGCGACGGTCCGTCGTGCCCTTGACGGTCCGTCGTGGGGTCCGTCGCTTCTGCCAGTTTTTCCAGAATTGAAGTCTGTTGCTCAAAACGACTAAACAGGTCGTTACATAAGATTAGTTTATATATTTAAAATAATAATCTAATTTTATATTTTTTAAATTAAATAAAATATAATATCAATTCTTTATACATAATTTTTCAAGCATTTATAATTTAAATTTGTTGCATTTTGATTGAGTCATTTTGGTGCTTGGATCCAAACTCATTAATGGATCTAATTTCTTCATTCAGTTTAGATTTAGCAACAAATCTTACAATGTCTTAAAATGCTTGAGTGACTCGTCAACAAATTTGACACACAATATTATACCTCTAGTAATCCATGTTCCTTCATTCATTTTTTTCTAAAAAAAATAATTTAAACTTGAAGACTAGAGAAAGATTTTTGAGACAAAAAAAAAGAAGCATAAATCATATGCAAAGGAAAAAAAAGAGTCGAAACACGTTTTAGGTGATTACCTTGAATTGTGATGTCACAATTACGAGGGAAAAAGTAAATTTTGAAATTCAAAGTTAATATGTATGAGTGATTTTAGGAGAGAATTAGATAATGAAGAGAGGAGATATAAAATTAGATTTATATAAATGAATATACAAATAAGGAAAGAGCTCTTTTTCTTTTTATATACAATTCATTCACGGATCCCATAATCAATAGCAAATTATATTAGACTATAAGCACGCCCTATAGTTAATTGAAACTAAGTATTTGTTTAGAAGGACATCTTGATAATTGGATTTGGTGTAATTACATTATTTTGTCCTGTTTGGAAGGACATGTAATTACTTGGTCATCAGTTAATTGGTGTAATTGGCAGGGTGTAATTACACGTTACAATGAATTGTTGGTAATTATCACATGATTACTTTTTAATTTCTTTTTTTTTTGTTTTAATTTTTTTTACTTCTATTATTTTAAGTTCTTTTCTTATTTTTATTATTCTAGGAATTTGTAAAAGTTTATTTTTATTTTATATTATTATATTTTCATTTTCTTCTTGTTCTCAATCTTACTTTATGTGATTCTATGTAATTTTTTTTGTATTTATCTATTTATTTATGTCATGCTTATATACTCATTAGCATAATTTTATTAGTATTTACTTTTTTAATTAAATTAGAATTTATTGTTAAGTAAGGTTATAGACTTACGTTTCTTTATTAAGAAAAAATAAAAATAAATCATATTTATTGCTATGTTGAAATTCGTTATAAGAGTATGATGTTAAATTTTTTGTTTTGAATTTATAATTTATGATATATTTTCAGTTCATTTGCTTTAGTAATATTTACATGAAACATTATTTTTTAATTAGACTTGATAAATTATATTTTTGTCAAACATTTAATAATTTATGATATTTTATTTATATATTATTATTTTTATTAAGTATGCATTTTACGATGTTCGTAAAAATTTCATACTTTTAGTTCTTACGATCAATTTCATAATATTAGTTACAGAAAATATATTTATTAATTAATAAATCTTTAAATATATTTTAAATATTTAATTTAATATCATTTATAAAGTTTCTTATTTGTCTAGTATAAATTTTAAATAATTAATTTATATTTTAAAAATTTATTATTATTTATGATTGGAAGTGTGCGTCCAAGAAGAACATGCGTAATTATGTTGTGGCATCCAAATAGGACGTGTGTAATTACAGTGTAATTACATTGTAACAATCAAACTTGTCAGTGTAATTACTAGACTGGTAATTATTAGTTTAGTAGTGACGCTAATTTCAACTATCAAGTGGAAACGGATCCTAAAACTAGTATTATTTACCTCCGTCTAATTTATTAAGAAACTTATCTGCCCATAATTTTACTTTTATTTGTAGCATTTACTAACTTATTTTGGTGATTAAACTTAATTCCTACAACCTACATATCTCTTTCTTCTTTCTATTTTTGGCAAATACATTTAAATATTGATCAACTCTTTTTTGTATGAAAAGACTCACCTAACATTTGTATATATATAAAAGCAATCTGACTCATATTAAACAAAACAATAATTTCTTGGTTGTTTATATATTTCTTGATTTGTGAAATTATGGTTAAGTTTTTGATAATTGCTTTTGTTCTTGTTTTGTTGCCCTTTATAACTCCTATGGAGGTTGAAGCTGGTGCTAATGGTGAAAAACCATTTGTTGTGAGTCGTCTATTGGGTGGAAGAGTCTCAGATGATATTGTTCATCGTACTACTCTATTCCTTTTTATTTTTTACAAAATCTTTCAAATTCGTTTTACAAAATTTGGCTTAAATACGTCATCAATTTTGAGAAAAGGTTTATCTATGTTATCCGTTAAAAGTTTGACTCATTTATGTCATTTTCATTTGAAAAAAAAAAAGTTCATTCATGTCATTATTTTTTAACTAAAAATCTTGTCGATTTTGCAAAATCATTTCATACACGTGATTAATTATGATTTGGTTGGATCATTATTTAAATCATTTTTAAAGGGAAAATGCTCAATATGTCAGCGTTGAGATAAGACTTATCAATGTCATTCGTTAAAAGTCTGGCTCATCTATATATGTCATTTCAATAACAAATAATGGCATGGATGAGCATTTGTCAAATGAAAATGATATAGATGAGTCATACTTTAACCGAATAACATAGATGAACTTTTCTCAAACGAAAATGACATAAATAAGTCAAACTTTTAATGAATAATATAAAATAACTTTTCCTCAAAATTCGATTACATATTTGAGTCTTTTCTTTATATTTAAAAACTCTTTTAATTTTAAACTTTTCATTTTGTTCTTTAAGAACATATTTGAATCATAAACATATCACCCATGTCTTTAAGAACACAAGTTAAGAATAATGAAAAAGTACCAATAAAAAAATAATAATCTTAACCTATATGCTAGTCAAACACTACTATCTAAAATGAAATGAAGAGATCTCCTAAACTTTTTTTTGACTCTGATACATCACAAGATCTTTCACCATTTAACTTTCAAATAGTATGTGCCTATGACATATTCTTGTGTTAGATGTGTTCACACCATACACAGAATTCATTTTTTTTCTCGGTGACAGGATTAAATTCGAATTCGCATCAGAAAGTTTCATATTAAGGATAAAACGCTCCGTAACAAAGGCGACTCTGTACCAAGGAACTCGAACTCAAAAAGTACTTATCACTCAACCACAACCCTTGTTGGTAAATTCATTCTAAATATTACTTCTTTATGTAAGTTGATTGTGTTTTTTCTATGTTTACTTTTGAAATTAACCATTTAATTAAGAATAAATTTGTATTGGCTTCTTTTAAGAGTAATTTTTTTTATATATATTTATGAATGAATTTATATTTGCAGCATGCACAAACAATTGCTCAGTAGCTTGCTGTAACTGCAACATAGAGGTAAATCCCCCAGTCTGCGTTGCTAATGAATCTAAAACAGCGCAAACAGAGAATATTAAGATCACTTTAAAACAATCATTTTAATGGTATATTTGTAAAAATATAATATTAGTTCTATATACATAATTTTTCAAGCACTTAGAATTAAAATTTGTTACATCTTAATTGAGTCATTTTGATGCTCGGATCCAAACTCTTCAATGGACCGGTAATTCATTTTCAATTTACATTCAACAATAAATTTTGCAATATCTTAAAATGCTTTAGTTAGACTCAACGAAAATGATGGTGAATCATCGATAAATTTGACACGCAATATTATACCTCTAGTAATCCAAGTTTCTTCATATTTTTTTTCTGAAAAATTTAAAAACTAAAAGTTTGGAGAAAGATTTTTGAGAAAAAAAAAAACATAAATCATATACAAAGGGAAAAAAAAGAGTTGAAACACGTTTTAGGCGATTACCTTGATTTTAGGAGAGAATTAGAGAATGGAGAGATGAGATATAAAATTAAATTTGTGTAGATGAGTATAGAAATAAGGGAAGAACTTTTTTTCTTTTCGTGTACAAATCGTCCATGGGTTCAAATAATCAATAGCAAATTGTATTAAACTATAGCCACATATAATAATTTATTGAAATTATAACCATATAGAATGATAAATTGGTAATATTTAGCAATTCGTCTAATTATTTAACAAACTTATTTGTCCATAATTTTGCTGTGATTTGCATCATTTAATTAGTAACTTATTTTGGTTGAATAAACTTAATTCCTACAACCTACATATTTCTTTCTGTTTTGGCAAATATATATATAAATATTGTATGACAAACTCGCCTAACATTTGTATAAATATAATGGCTCGTGCTTCATTGACAAATGCAAAATATGGTATACGTATACTCTAATATTATATGAAACATTGGATATTCACATATTGTACTTGTGTTTTTGTGCCACTAAATATTCAACTAATATATTGTAAGATGTTAGTTGTATGTTTTAGTGTTGGGAAATATTCCAGCAATGACTTGCAGAAACAAAAATCAATCAGACTATTATTATAAGTGAAGGTAGATTAAAGTAAGTTGAGTAATTAGTGAAATTGTAAATTTAGGTATGTATATAGAGAACACTCTCTTCATGTTATTGTAAGAATGTACATCAATGCAGGGTTGATGTACATAAGTGATCATTTTTCTCATCATAGTTGTGTAAGGTTAACAATTACAACTTATACAATGGGAAAAACAACCATTATACTTCTGAATAAATGGAAATGTTAGGAAAACATCAAAGAAATTTGGAGGAGGATGAATGATGGAAACAAACATACAAGATTTCTATATGAATAACACCACACACATGAATAATGACGTGTCAATGTTGGGAAAGACAAGGCATTAACAAAGAATGCCTGACAGGATAACAGTGGAAGAATATCCAAGTCTATACTTTTCCTTCTCGATTTGAACCAAGAGAAGACAAACAACCACAAGCAATATGATAGTAAGGCAGCAAGTAATTCAACCAAACAAATATAACAAGGCAATAATAAACCATCACAGAAGACACCAAGATTTACGTGGAAAATCCTTCGATGTGAAGAGTAAAAAATCACGAGACCAAAAGCTCCACTATAATCACCAAGACTTACAATATTGTTCTCCAAAATTGGCCACAAAACAAGGGCCAAACAACGAGCAACAACAAAATAAGATTGCACCAAATCTAGAGAATTAAAGGAGCAAAATCACCAATTTCGCAGCTACTGTCCACGACAGCAAAACTGAAGTTGCAGGCAACCAAATCCAACTCTGTCAGTTCCTAATCAAATATTGAGATGAAGATAATATGCTTTCCAAAAATCAGCTCAATCGGACAAGAAACGAAGCGGGAATCGCAATTTGAAGTTGGCTGTTAGGGCTGAATTTTGACTGCGAAAACTGCTCTCTTTCTCTCTTTTTGGCTGCTGAAAAAACTCTCTGTGTATATGAAAATAAGACCTAAATAGGCTTATATTTGCCTCATAAGAATGGGTCTATGGGCAAAAATGGGTTGGTCCAAATTGGGCTTTTATTTATCCACATAGGAAGGGAAAAAGGCCCATAACCCAACAATTCTCCCCCTCACGACTATGTGGAGGAGACCGCCATCCCGGCGACCATGCAACAATCTTCAAACTTCCCTCTTGGCAAAGCTTTAGTCATCATATCGGAACCATTGTCATTTGTATGAATCTTTTCAAGCTCAAGCAACTTAGAATCCAACACATCTCGAATCCAATGGTATCTCACATCAATGTGTTTAGACCAACCATGGAACGTAGAATTCTTGCCAAGATGTATACCACTTTGAATGTTACAATAAAGCACATACCTCTCTTGAGCACAACCAAGTTCCTCCAAGAATCTCTTCATCCAAAGCAATTCTTTACAAGCTGCAACGACAGCAATAAGCTCAACTTCTGTAGTAGATAGAGCAACACATTTTTGCAACCTAGATTGCCAAGACACAACTCCCCCTGAAAAAGTAACCAAGTATCCTGAAGTAGACTTGCGAGTATCAACATCACCAGCCATGTCTGAATCAGTATAACCACAAAGAATAGGCTTCCCTGTACCAAAACACAAACTCAGACTAGAAGTGCCACAGAGATATCTCATAACCCACTTCACAGCATTCCAATGTTCTCTTCCCGGATTAGAAAGAAAACGGCTAACAACTCCAACAGCGTGAGCAATATTCGGTCTTGTACAAACCATCGCATACATCAAACTACCAACAGCTGAAGCATAAGGAACTTTCTTCATATCGTCCTTCTCATCATCACTAGAAGGACACTATTTCGTGCTCAATTTGAAGTGCATAGCTAAAGGTGTACTGACAACCTTAGCTTTGTCCATGCTGAATCTTTGAAGTACTTTCTGAATGTACTTCTCTTGTGATAATACCAATTTCTTGGACTTTCTATCACGGACAATCTGCATGCCAAGAATCTGCCTTGCTGGTCCTAAGTCTTTCATAGCAAAAGACTTACTCAACTCTTGTTTCAACTTCTGAATCCTGCAAGTATTATGACCAACAACAAGCATGTCATCAACATAAAGCAACACAATAATAAAGTCATCATCAGAGAACTTTTGCACAAAAACACAATGGTCTGAAGAAGTCTTCTTGAAGCCCTGCTGACTCATAAAAGAACCAAACTTCCTGTACCACTGCCTGGGAGCTTGTTTCAAACCATACAAGCTCTTCTTCAATTTGTAAACATAATTCTCTTTACCCTTGACTTCAAAACCTTCCGGTTGCTCCATATAAATTTCTTCATCTAAGTCACCATGGAGGAAAGCAGTTTTAACATCCATTTGCTCAACCTCTAAATCTAGACTTGCAGCCAAGCCTAGAACCACACGAATGGATGACATCTTCACAACTGGAGAGAATATCTCATCAAAATCAACTCCCCTTTTCTGATTAAATCCCTTGACAACTAATCTAGCTTTGTACCGTGGAATTGGATTACCATCTTCATGTTTCACCCGAAAAACCCACCTGTTTTTCAAAGATTTTATGTCTTTAGGTAACTTAACCAAATCAAAGGTATGATTATCATGCAAGGATTTAATCTCATCTTCCATAGCATCAAACCACCTTTCTTTTTCTTCACTTTCCATGGCCTCATCAAGACTCTCAGGTTCTCCCCCGTCAGTCAAGAGTACATACTCATTGGGAGAATAACGAGATGAAGGAATTCTCTCTCTATTAAATCGTCTGAGAGAAATCTCTGGAGCATCTATAATTGGTTGTTGGACAAACACATCATCTTGCACTGGAGCATCAACAACATCATGCCGGTCATTCTGAACATGATCACCGTTTTCGTTATCAACTTGATTTTCATCATTATGAAGATTTTCTTCCGGTGCAATAGTCAAAGGAACTGGATCAACATCAACTAAGCTCTCACTACTCTGAAAATCAGCCTTGTTAGCTTTGTCAAAATCTTCAATTGTTTGGTCTTCAAAGAACACAACATCACGGCTTCTAACAAGTTTCTTCTCAACAGGATCATAGAAACGATAGCTAAATTCATCTTGACCATAACCAATGAAGATACACTGCCTAGTTTTAACATCTAACTTTGACCTTTCATCCTTAGGAACATGTACAAAGGCTTTACACCCTAAGACTCTAAGATGATCATAAGAAACATTCTTACCAGTCCAAACTCTGTCAGGGACATCACCATCTAAAGCAACAACAGGAGATAAATTGATAACATAAGCAGCAGTATTAAGTGCTTCTGCCCAAAAGGAATCTGACAGCTTAGCATCTGAAAGCATACATCTAACCCTCTCAACTAGAGTTCTGTTCATCCTCTCTGCTAAACCATTTAATTGAGGAGTCTTTGGAGGAGTTTTCCGATGCCTAATACCCTGCTCTCTGCAATATCTATCAAAAGGACCAATATATTCACCACCATTATCTGAGTGGATGCATTTCAATGTCTTCCCTGTTTGTCTTTAAACCAAGGCCTGGAAACTCTTGAACACATCAAGTATTTGACCCTTGGACTTCAAAGGAAATACCCAGAGTTTGCGAGAATGATCATCAATAAAAGTCACAAAGTGAAGTGCACCACCATGAGATCTTACCTTAAAAGGACCACACAAATCAGAATGTACCAACTCCAGCAAATCAAGCTTTCTTGAAGGCGGATGACTCTGAAAAGAAACTCTTTTCTGTTTACCGGCTAAGCAATGAACACATTTCTTCAACTTTGCTTGTTTCACTCCAGAAAGAAAATTTTTCTTAGCCAAACTATCAATCCCCTTCTCGCTCATATGACTCAGCCTTCTATGTCATAACTCTGATGAAGTATCATTCTCCACCAAATTTACTGAGTCTCTGGACATGGAGCCCTGAAATACATACAAGTTAGACAACTTGTCACCACGGGCCACAACCATCAAACCTCTAGTAAGCTTCCACTGGCCAACACCAAGTATATTACATAACCCTCATCATCAAGATATCCCACAGAATTCAAATTCAAGCGAACATCTGGAGCATGCTTGACATTATTGAGAACTAGTTTGGAACCATTGTTACTTTCCAAACAAACTGTCCCAATGCCAATAACTTCAACTTCATGATTATTGCCCATTTTCAACGTTCCAAAATTACCTGGAGTATAAGAAGAAAATAATTCCTTCTTTGACGTGACATGAGAAGTAGAACCAAAATCCACAAACCAGCTAGACTCATCACGAACAAGATTAATGACATTTGCATCACAAGAAACAAGAAGATCATCATTAGCAACAACAGCAACACGATTTTCATTATCACCTTCTCTCTTTTGTTGTCTCATATCTCTCTTGTGCTTGTAACAATATTTCATAATATGCTCTTCTTGTGGCAATAGTCACATGTAATATTCTTGTATTTAGACTTTGACTTGCTTTTACTTTTACCTCTATCATTCTGACCTCTGGACTTGTTTCTCCCCCTATCTTCAGTAACCAAAACATCGGAGTGTGAAGCTGAAGAAGATAAGGCTTGAGATCTTCTTCTCATTTCTTCATTCAAGACACCACTCTTAGAATATTCCATGGTTACAACACCAGTGGGAGCAGAATTAGTCAAAGAAACTCGAAGAGTTTCCCAAGAGTCTGGCAGAGTATTAAGAAGCCAAAGTCCCTGTATCTCATCATCAAACTTTACACCCATTCCGGATAGCTGGTCAAGAACACCCTGAAAATCATTAATATGATCAGAAATAGGAGTGCCCTCTTTATACCTGATATTCATTAATTGTTTCAATAGGAACAACTTGTTGTTGCCAGTCTTCGAAGCATAAAGTGTCTCGAGCTTGTCCCACAAACTCTTGGCATGTATCTCATTCACAATATGATTTCTAACATTATTGTCAACCCATTGTCTAATATAGCCACAAACCTACAGATGCTCAAATTCCCATTCTTCATCATTCAAAGACTAAGGCTTATTAGAAGCAAACACAGGTAAATGCATCTTCTTGACAAATAGAAGATCTTTCATCTTGCCTTTCCAAATATGATAGTTACTACCATTTAAACACACCATTTTGCTCATATTTTTCTCCATCATTCAAAATGACAATCAACAATAACCAATGCTCTGATACCACTTTGTTGGGAAAGATAAGGCACTAACAAAGAATGCCTGACAGGATAACAGCGGAAGAATACCCAAGTCTATACTTTTCCTTCTCGATTTGAACCAAGAGAAGACAAACAACCACAAGCAATATGATAGTAAGGCAGCAAGTAATTCAACCAAATAAATATAACAAGGCAATAATAAACCATCACACAAGACACCAAGATTTACGTGGAAAACCCTTCGATGTGAAGAGTAAAAAACCACGGGACCAAAAGCTCCACTATAATCACCAAGAGTTACAATATTGTTCTCCAAGATTGGCCACAAAACAAGTGCCAAACAACGAGCAACAACAAAATAAGATTGCACCAAATCTAGAGAATTAAAGGAGCAAAATCACCAATTTCGCAGCTACTGTTCACGACAGCAAAACTGAAGTTGCAGGCCACCAAATCCAACTCTGTCAGTTTCTAATCAAAGATTGAGATGAAGATAATATGCTTTCCAAAAATCAGCTCAATCGGACAAGAAACGAAGCGGGAATCGCAATTTGAAGTTGGCTGTTAGGGCTGAATTTTGACTGCGAAAACTGCTCTCTTTCTCTCTTTTTGGTTGCTGAAAAACTCTCTGTGTATATGAAAATAAGACCTAAATAGGCTTATATTTGCCTCATAAGAATGGGCCTATGGGCAAAAATGGGTTGGTCCAAATTGGGCTTTTATTTATCCATATAGGAAGGGAAAAAAGCCCATAACCCAACAGTCAATTCAATACAACTTTACAAATTAAATGACACATTAGGTATATTGAGGTACTAAAAAGACAAAAATATCTCCACATTTAAATTTAAAGACATAAAACACACATGTTGAAGAGACGTTTTCTAATATACAACTTTAAGAATTATAAGACACATAAAGTATATTGAATTATTAAAAAGATAAAAATATCCTCAGATTTAAATTTAAATACATGAAACACACATGTTGAAGAGACGTTTTCTAATATACAACTTTAAAAATTACAAGACACATAAAGTATATTGAAATACTAAAAAGATAAAAATATCCCCAAATTTATATTTAAAGACATAAAACACACGTGTTGAAGAGACCTTTTCTAATATAGTAGAAAAGAAAACAAAGCATCTCCAACATTATAAACAATAATTTTTTGGTTGTTTATATTTCTGCAATTGTGAAATTATGGTTAAGAGCCAATTTGGCATTGCTATTGGGAGCCTATAAGTATTTATTTTGAAAAATATATATATTTTTAAATAGAAGCAAAAACGGTTTTTTTGCTATCGAGAATTAGCTAAAAAATTTTGCTTTTTTAAAAAAAGTAAAAATACAAAAACTATGCAGATTAGTTAGTTGCCTTAAATCTCTCAAATTAGTTTAAATGAGAATAAATTTTGATTTAGTTCCTTAAAAAGCTCTAACAAATTGACATCAACATACAAGTTATTTTTTTTTTTTTCAATTTTCACTATTCTTTCAGATTTGCAGCAGATATCAGTTCACTTTTTTTTAGTAATTGAGAAAAGTTTGACGTTGGAAAAAGATTGATTTGCTATGATGGAGAACATTGTGTCGATATTAATTAAATATGGTGGAAGGTGGAATTCATCAGGTTGTTTTTAATTATGATTTGTTGGTTTTGATTATGATTCTTTGGGTTTTAACATGGAGAACATTGTGTCAATTTTTTTTGGTTATTTTAAGATCTGATATAGATTATAGCTTGTTTTTTTGGATGAAACAGTGTTTTGGTATATATACCATATCTGAAAAACAACATATAAATGTATATGTGTTTGAGTTTTAATAAAATTGAGGAGTTGCGTGATACTTGATTTATGAACAAAATATAAAAAAGGAATTTGATGGTACAGTGTATTTAGTCACTAGTCAAAAAATAAATATTTATAATTATGTGTCGTTGAAGTATGAAAGTTGTATTAATCGTGTATGAACCTTATATGAAACTTGTATTAATTATGTATGAAGTTTATATTTTATTGAAATTAGAATATATGTTTCTGTTTGGCATATGATGGTAAATATTGATATAATTTTGTATCAATTTTGTATTAAAACTGTAATTTTTTTTATTTAGTTATTTTTTTTGTTTAGTTAATTATTTTTGTGATGATGAAAGCTATATTTATTTTTTTGTTTAGTAATTTTTTTTGTTATTTGTGGATATGTGTAATATTAATGGAATTATTAGTGAAAAAATAGTATAAAATTGGTTGAAATATGAAATGCTAGTTTGTTTGTCTGTTTCTGATTTGTAGTGTAATGTTTGCATTTTTTTTACATTTATAGTATGAAATGTGTATTATTTTAGTATTAAATATTTTTATTTTATTTTTAATGGCATATTTTTTTGGAACTGTTTTTAATGAGCATTAATTTTTCATGTTAGGTAATACCATCGACGGTTGATATGTATGTTGTTGAAGGACCAAAGAAGTACATAGTAAATTTAAGTACAAGGTGTGTAGTTGCGGGATATTTCACCATTATGAAATACCATGTGATCATGTAATTGCAGTTCTTAGATACAACAAACTGCATGAAACATATTTGTGTTCTGTCTTTTATGGCCTGAAGAATTTCAGAGGTGCATATGTCATCCCTGTTGAACCTATCTCATGCGAGAGTACGTTGGATATACCCAGTTATATTTCAAAACCTAAATTGATGGCACTCGGTCCAAGTAGATCAATTAGAAAATCGCATGTTGAATGTTGGATGGAGTTTGCTGATGAGAAATTCAAAAGGTCAAAGGTTACTTGTAGTAGATGTCGTCAAGTTGGACATAACAGAAAGACATATTCAAATTATCCTGTTAAAAAATGGTTTCATGATTTTTACTTTTTGTTACACAACATGTTTTGTTTTATGGAATGAATTTGGTATAATTAATATTTGAGTAGTTGTGATTTCTTCATATTATCCGACTATCAATAATATTGAAACACATTTTGTGTCCGTTTTCAAATTTTATTCATATACTAATATATAATCAAACAAGAATTGTACATAGTTCATACAAAAAGCATATATATGGAACAACTTATTAAACATATAATTTTACAGTAAAACTGTTGTTAAAACAGTTCATGCATAGATCATACATAGTTCGTACAAAGTTCATACATATAGATAAAAAAATATATGATAGTTGTCATAATAAAACTATAATAAATCAAAAATGTGATATCATGTTCATACTAATAGTAATCAGACTTCATATATATTTCATCTAGATAGTAATCAGACTTCATACATAATCAATAATGGAAGAAAGATAAATACAAAAAAGCCAACAAATTAGAAATGTAATGTCATGCCCATACAATTAGTAATGAGACTTCATACAAAAAAACCAACAAATTAAAAATGTAATGTCATGCCCATACAATTAGTAATCATACTTCATACAAAAAAGCCAACAAATTGCCCATACAATTAGTAATCATACTTCATACAAAAAAGCCAACAAATTAGATATTCTTTTTGTATCACCTAACATGGAATATCAATGCTCATTAAAAACAGATCCAAAAAAATATGCCATTAAAAAATAAAATAAAAATCTTTAATATCAAAATAATATACATTTAATATTATAAATGTCAAAAAAAATAATACAAACATTGCTTTACAAATCAGAAACAGACAAACAAACTAGCATTTCATATTTCATACCATATTAATATGCAATTCAGACAACTAACATCATGTTGATCAATTTTATACGATTTTTTCACCAACAATTTCATTAATATTACACATATCCACAAATAACAAAAAAAATTACCAAACAAAAAAAATACATATCATACAATCTTATAACACTCTTAATACAATGAATTAACAAAGATTACTAAAAACAAATCAAAAAACTATAACAAATATCAACATGACGGATCCCCTCTGCCACCATATTTAATTAATATTGATAAGTTATTGTCCATCAAAATAAATCATAATTTTTTCACATAAAAAAACTCAGTCAAGAAAAAAAGGGAGTAAAAATTATGCAAACAGGAGAGTGAAAAATGTGATAGAGAGAGAAAAAAAAGAGAGAAAAAAAATCATGTTTTAATTTGATTTAAATTAATTTGAGCATTTTAAGGAAACTGAATAATTTAAATCTTTTTTTATTTACTTAATATGTGTTAATTTGTTAATTATTCATTATTAATTAAAATTTATTCAAATCTAAAATTGGTGCTACTTACCAATTAATACATAAACGTGTTTTACCTTTTTATTTTATTTAAAAATAAAATAAAATTTAAGTATAAAAATAAAAATAAAAATTTGAAAATATTAATTAGTATTTAAATAATTACTTATAGTTTATTTTTAATTAAATAGATTTTAATTGATATGCTATAACTTGATAATAATATGCTATAAGTGATTTATTTTTAAAAAGTATGTTTATAACTCGATATATATAGACTTAAATGTGTATGAGGTGTTATTTTTTTTTTGTTTTATATAATAAGTTTTATATTTTATTTTACGTTTATGTATTATTATTTATTTAATTATTTTATAGTATTAGAAAACAAGAAGAAGGTAACAATAATATTTTTGTAAGATTAGAAAAAAAATGACAATAAAAGATTTCAACCCTTCAAAATATGTGTAATACTAATTGAAAAATTGAATATGAGCATTTTAATTTAATAAAAATAAAAATTCAATTTAATTTAATTTTGCGTGATAGATGTTTAAACTAGTTTTTTTCTATAAAATTAAATAATCTTAATATGAAAAGTACATTAATATTTGTACTTTATCATAATTTGACTCTCAAAAGCATTTTTTAAAAAAAGATTAGCTAGACACAATTTGTTTATAAAAAATACTTTTCAAATAAATTCAAAAAGCATTTTCCTAAAAAGCTATTTTAAAAAAGCGTTTTTAAAAATAAGCAATTTTTAGCAGTAATACCAAAAAGGCTCTAAGTTTTTCATGATTGTCTTTGTTCTTGTTTTGTTGGCCTTTATAACTCATATGGAGGTTGAAGCTGGTGCAAATGGTGAAAAATCATTTGTTGGGGTATTTCCAACCCTACATTCTATTTTACTCTCCAAATATAGAGTTCTTTATTTTTTAGACAATCAACTCCAATTCATTCTGTATTTTACTCTCTAAAAAGAATTTTTTGTTCTCTTCTCAATATTATATTATTTATTTCTATTTCCTTTTTTTTCCTTATTCCATAATATAAATCTTTTTTTTATGAATAATCATCCTATATAATTTCATGTAATATAAAATTTTAATTTTTTGAATTTATTTATATAATATTAAATTATATATTATTTTAAATTTCTAAAGAACAACGACGAATAATTGAAAAAAGAAATCAACAAGCACGACCGCAATCACAATCACAACTTTTTTATATCATAAACTAATTCCTTTTTCGAATATCGTTAAATCTAGAAACGATTTAGCGGATTATTAAATTATTGTTGTGATTTTTAAATTATTATGTTATGCATTGTATCTATTGTTATCTTGTATTTAAATTATTATATTATGTATTATATCTTTAAATTAAAATTTTATCTTATTATCTAAATTTTATGCATTCTTCATAGTGGAAATTAATATAACATCATATTGTATCACAAAGTGACAAAAATTAAAAAAATATTCAAAATATTATTAATTTGAGATGAAAGTAGTATATATAAAATAAAATATTTTTTAAAATGTTATATTAAATTTAAAAAGAATTGCATATATTAGAGATTTAATTAATACTCTTATATAAAAAAAAAATAATATGTTAATTACAAAAAAGTAGAAATAATAATATAATATTTCAAAAGTGAAATAGAGAGTATGAATAGTGGTTCTCCAAATTCGGAGAACTACTATTCAACTCTCAATTGGAGAGTAGATGGTAAAATAAAGAGTTATTGGAGAGGACATTCTCTATTTTACTCTCCAAATATAGAGAATGGAAAGTAAAATAGTGTTGGGTTGGAGATGGTCTGAGTCGTCTATCGGGTGGAAGAGTATCAAATGATGTTGTTAATCGTACTACTCTATTCCTTTCTATTATTTACAAAATCTTTCATTCACTTTGCAAAATTTAGCTTAAATACGTCATTAAATTTTGAGAGTAAGCTCTTCTATGTCATTTGTTAAAAGTTCGACTCATTTATAATGATATATTCATTTGAAAAAGGTTCATCCATGTCATTATTTGTTATTTAAAAATAATTTCAGTTTTACAAAATTATTTTTTTGACACGTGGCCAATTATGATTCTGTAACATCCCGCCTTGGAAGAACTAGAATAAGATAGAAATATTTTTGGAAAGAGTAAATTTGGAAATTTTGGTAAGTTATGTTACATATGAGTTTTGGGTTAATTTCAAACGATCATAACTTTCAGTACATAATGAGTTAGGTGACCCATAAGATACCAAAGGAAGGGTTTTGGAATCTCCTCCCGACACCACCAAATTTGCTAATTTTCGAGATTGTACGGGGAAGATATGATTGTCTGAAGTCGGGCTGTCTATTTAAAGAAAGTTACCCGGATTTAAGAGGAGTATTTTGGTCTTTTTTACCTATCAGATTTAATTCATTTTTAATAATTATTTAGGGGTTTAGACTGATTTTGTTCAATTTACACAATCCTAAATTACACTAGGTTTTATAAAAGAATTCAAGAAGAGAAAAGAGGAGAAAGATCAAGACGTTCATCAAATTCTTGCAAAATCGAAGGTTTTCTTGTAGATTTCCTCCAAAGGTTTGATCACGAAGAGGTATGTGAGTTCTCATAGTGTTGGGTTCGTTCATCCATACGCTAATCATGTTATTTTCGGTGAAATTCGTTTCTTAAAGCTGAAGGACTTGAGTTCTTGATAAGTTTTGTTGATGTTTCTTTCATATTCTTGATTGTTGTGGTTTTGATGAATTCTTGAGATAAGTTTTAGTGTTTCAAGGGTAGTTCTGAGTAGATTATCGTATACTAACATTGATTATTTTTGAATATAAGTGATTGGGGAAGAAATCATTCGATTCTAGGCGAATTGGGGTTAGAAAACAAGGAAGAATAAGTCGGACAGAAAACAAAGAACCAGGTTCGCAATCCTTCATAGTGAAACTTTCCTCTCTGTTTAGCGGAGAGAACGCGGACTCTGCTGTTTCAAAACTTATTTTAAGACCAAATATGCATCTCTACAACACAGACTTGCTCCCAGATAGTGTTTCTTTAATCGTTTCTCAATCTCATGATCAACTATCTAAAAACACTCTTAATTATCATGATATCCTTCCTATCACAAATCGTAACCTTGAATTCATAATTCAAATTTAAGGTAGAGTTAAGAGTCAAGTCCTAAGAGTTCTTAAAGTCATTTTAAGAAGTCATTTACAAATCTTTTAAATGTGTTTAAGACTTAAGCATTGAGATTGAGGAAGTTTAGAAATGAGTTTATTTTCTTTAAAATGATATATGAGAACTAAATATTTTTCAAGAGTAAATGTTTTCACATATAAGATGAGAGGAAACACCGATTTTCAAAAAAGTTTTCATGAGCAATTTTGAGTATCATCTCTTTTAAGAGATAGATTTTTGAGTTATAATCTCAAACCACAGAGAAAGTCATGTTTTTAAGCATATGAGCTAGTCTCATTTTGGGAGTAGTATTGAGCACCGATACGAGGACGAGTTCAGATAACTCACAGTCTCCCTAAATCATGTAGCCAATGTGGGTAGAAAGAGTCATACTTTTTAGATGATTCCTTAATGCCTTTTAGAATAGACTAGTGGATCTACTTAGTTAAGGAGTTCTATACCCCGTCAAAGTGTAAGACAGTTCTGGCAGCGTGCGCGAGACAATATATCATCACATAGCTCATAGTGATAGTTGTCGGTTAGAGAATCTCCCACTTGTATTTTCCGATAAAAAAAACTAAGTTATTATTGTATCTTTCAATACACTGAGTTGTTATATATCTTCATGTTAATATTGCATCTTTATTACTGCTTATATTGTAATGAGTTGAGTTTAAACGAGATAAGTGTTTCTTTCAGTTCTAGTTCAAGATGATGTCATGTTTAGATTTCCCCTCACATGCTCTTACATTTAATGTACTGATGTCATTTGGCCTGTATCCTTTAGTAACTAGGATCAACATCCAACGCTTCATTGATCCAGTTGAGCTTTAGAGTTGTTGGTGAGCCTCACTACTTTCGAAAGACCCCTTTTTTATCATTTGAATTTGTTAGGATGATCTGGGTCTTGTCCTGACATGTCTTATAATGTTAGAGGCTTCATAGATAGATAGACTTTATTTTATGAGTCTTTCCATTTCATTTATGTTAAGAGTACTTGAGTGCCACTTTGCCTAGTTGAATGTTTACTTCTAAAACATTCTAAGTTATCATTTGAGTTAGAATTTACTTTTAAAGTGTTTTTATTATGATTAAGTTTTCCGCTAAGAGCTAAATCAGGCGGAGCGCTCTCTTGGGCCAACAATGATTCTTGATTGGCGGTCCCTCTAGGGTGTAGATTTGGGGCATGACAAATTCGATCACTTTATTAATTATATCATTTTTAAAGAAACTCAAATGAACTATCAAACTTTGAGATAAGGTTTATCTATACAATCTGTTAAATTTTGACTTATCTATGTTATTTAAGTTAACAAATAATGACATAAATAAATTTTTTTCAAACAAAAAATAATTTGTTATGCGAAATTCGAGATAATACGAGAAAATATAAACGCGAAAAATAAAACAACAGATTTACATGATTCACCAATAAGTCTTTCTTCTATGTTCAAAAGACTATTTTAATTTCAAACTTTTCATTTTATTCTTCATGAACATATTTGAATCATAGAAAATCACACATATCTCAAAGACACAAGTTAAAGGATAATTTACAAGTACCAAAAAAAAATTAAATTATGTGCTAGTCAAACACCAATATTTAAAATGAAGTGAAGAGGTCACCTAAACTTTACTGTACAGTCACAAGATTTTTCACCATTAACTTTCAAATGACATGTGCCTGGTCTGTTCACACCATATGTAGAATCCATTCTAAATATTACTTCCTCTATAAGTGGTATTTCTAGTTACGGTACAACCAATAAAAAAATTACTCATTTTTTTAATTATATGAAATTCTCTCTAGTTAAACAAGGGTGAAATTTATAAAGTTAATTTTTACTTTGAAATTAACCATTTAAGAATAAATTTACATTGGCAGCATTCACAAATCATTGTGGTTTTTTTGAAGAACGAAGATTGATGTATTTGAAATACATAAACTAAAGGGTCATTTGAAAATTTCTTTGATAATCAATCACCTCTTTAATTTTAGCGTAAGATATATGTATAAAAGATCTTTGTTTCTTGTCTAAAAATTGATATGATTTACACATCTAAAGCTTCATTTTGCTTCTAACTTAATTTTAAATTACTCAATCATTATGGTTTGTTAGCATTATTGGGATGTTTTTAAAAGTATAATAATATCAGAACAATGAAAATTATTTATATTTTTCAATTTTGATTTAAAATTAAAAAATTCCCATCAATTTGGAAAAATAGTCATTCATTCTTTATTCTATGTAATACCTGTTTTATTCTTGACATTTTCAATCTCCAATTTATATAAACATCTTTTTTATTCATAAATTTACAAGATTGAAGACTTTTTTAAAATTTGTTATTGTTAAATTTTTTCATATGAAATTATTTGTTATAAAATATTAACTCCACCCTTTTATTTTGGGGCGTAAGATAACTTGACTTTTTTTTTGTTAGCAAGTCTCTAAAGATCCAAAATTCAATTCTTCAATTTGTGTTATTTGATAAATTCTTCAAGAATCATGAAAAAATATTTGCATTATATATTATTAAAATTAAATTATTAAAAAAAAACATTTTTCCTAAACAACATTATTCATTTTTAGGACTAAATATTTTATTTTGAATTTTGTTTTAGCATACAACGGTAAAAGATTACCATTAGCATTGAAACTAATACAAATAAGAGAGTTCGGAACCAAAATAAGCTACAAAAATATAAAAGTAACTAAAATAAGTCACTATTTTGGTAAGTAACTAAAATAAGCTTAGTGGAAGAAAAAGTTTCACTATATCCAATTTCCTAAACGTTTTTCGTTACTATAATAACGTTTATTTTTAATATATAACGGAATTTTTTCTTCCACTTTATAAAGTGAAACTTTTTATTCCACTTTATAAAAAGTTACATTTTCATCTTCATCTTCACCTTTACCTTCTCTCCCTTTCCTTTTCATGGCTTCCGGGAAGAGAATTCACTTTGAAGATGGTCCCATTCCGACAATTTAAAGCGGTCCCACACTAAACAAATCAAAATTTTGGAGTAGCACAACCCGACAACATACAACTCATATTCGTTGCTTTAGGTGCAAAAATAGGTAAGATTGCAGCCTTGTACTTGTAGGAAAATTTTATTAACCTTAGACTTAATTTAGTTTTGATTAGGAAGACATCTAAATTCATTGATAGAAAACTTTAAGTTTATACGTCCTATAAAAGTTTCAATAGTAACACTACTTTAAAATAATATGAAACAAAATAAAATAAATTAAGAAGCAGATTATCGTAAAATATAAGACAAGATAAAAGTATCTATGTCATAAAGTACACATATCTTTTTCAATATAAATAACATCATTCATGAAATCTTCTGGTTCATGCCACGTAGGTTGTGATGTATATTCATCATGTGTATCACCAAAGATATCTGGACAATCCGAGAGATGATCAAGATAGAAATTTCATGATTACGAAACGGACTCATGGGCATTGGTCTTGGCGATCGATTGGGAGTCAAAAAAAATCATCATCACTAGATGATGCCTCAAATGGAACATTATCTCCTGATTCCTCAGCATTAGGAAAATCATCACTATCATTAACTAAAGGTGAGCCGTAATTAGGAATGTCACGATCATCGATATTCACAGGATCAATAGGCTCATCTTGTGTAGTATTTTTCCTATATATGTAAAAAAATATATAAATATTTGACTCATGCAATTAACTTACTCAAATAAAAAAAATAAGTGTTAGACATAACGATAATCATCTGCATCAAAAGTAGGCGAGACATGAAAATTGAAGGATGTCCCAACATTTTCCGTCATTTCAAAGTGTGAGGACTGACCATAATAATTATTTAGTCCATTACTTGGAGCAATATCCATATCTTGCTGAGGTAAACCGCTACAAAATATATAATAATAAGAATAATAAATAATATAAATAATGGGATAAAGCACACATACCTCCTCAACCTATGCCCGAAATCTCAGAGACACATTTATACTATACTAAGGTCCTATTACCCCCCTGAACTTATTTTATAAGTAATTGTCTACCCCTTTTTAGCCTACGTGGCACTAGTTTGAAAAAAAAAGTCAACCATCGTTGGACCCACAAGATAGTGCCTCATAGGTCGAAAAGGGGTAAAAAATTATTAATAAAATAAGTTCAGGGGGTAATAGGACCTTAGTACAGTATAAGTGTGTCTCTGAGATTTCGGGCATAGGTTGAGGGGGTACTTGGGCATTATCCCTAAATTAATAAATAATTGACAAAATCAACAAACAATAATTTTAATAATTGAGCATTACCGATCACTATCATTGATAGTTTTGTTTAAATCAAAATCATATTGGCCGGTAAGAGTATTTTGATAATGAGTCATTTTAGGAAAATCAGTAAATTGAGTTAACGGAGATCCATCAATACTATTACGATTTTCTAATTAGGAACGAACATCGACTGATAAAAGAGAACGTTGTTGACTAATCTTAGGCTCCTTCCTAACATAGATTTCAAGTTTTGTTAACTTGATTTGATCTATATAGTCATTTAGAACCCTCAAAAAGTCGGTCAACGATTCATCATTATAGATAATTCACTCTCCAAAATTTACTTGTCCTTGTGATAAAAATGAAGTAGGGTATTTTCCGGCTATAATCAAATTATAATCGTACTGTTTTTACCTTTTTTTTTATCAATTTATGATATCAGACATTTATTGGATATTTAGCATTGTGTTTGGGAGGACAATTATAATAAACGGTATTTCTGTCATGTATAATTTCGCCATTCCAATAAATTGAAACTTAACTTAAGGTGTAGAAGACATTTTTTTAGATAGAAATGAACAAATATAGAAGACTTTATGTTGTAAGTGCTATCAACTATGTATAAACGTCCTTAAATAGATTTTTCAGAATTAAAAATAAAAATACATAATGAAATATTCTTTTCCATTTTAATGATATATCAAATCAATATAATTTATATGACAACACTGAAAAAACTTCTTCAAGACGTGAAAAATATTCTTCTTATAAAGTGTAATAAAAAGTTTCACTTTATAAAGTAGAATAAAAAGTTCCACTTTATAAAGTGAAAGAAAAAACTCCACTTTATAAAGTGGAAGAAAATGTTCCATTATATATTAAAAATAAACGTTATGAAACTAACGGAAAACGTTTAGATTATTGGATATAGTGAAACTTTTTGTTCCACTAAGTTTATTTTAGTTACTTACTAAAATAGTGACTTATTTTCGTTACTTTTATATTTTTGTAGCTTATTTTGGTTCCAACTCCAAATAAGAGCATCTACTACTACTAATAACATAAATATTGTTAGCAAGTCCTTGTTTTCTATTATTGCTGAAATAGTTTTTTTTTTAAAAATAATAAAGACAACGGAAAATTATACTATTTATACATAATTAAAATAATTTTTTTATGTATATATAGTAGATGTCGAACCCCCTTCGGCTAATCCATATGTCTAACTTTACGAATCGTAAACCTCCTTATTGAAAATCCTGGCTCCACCACTAGTCGAATCTCTTTCGATTACTTCATGTATCTATTTTTTCAGATTTTAAACTCCTTATTAAAAATCCTAACTCCACTGTATATGATGGTAATATATGTCTAATTACGTAATTTTTCCTATTTAAAAGTATTTACTAAATTTCCAAAATTTCTTGTTAATTTAAATTAAGAAAGCAAATCGAAACAAATAAATAATATGATTTTTTTAAATTTTTCATCCGATGTCCAGTATTCACATTGAAGTCCAACTAAATTCGAAATACATTGAAGGTAAAACACTATCTAATAAAGACAATTCCTTATTCAAAAATGCTCAAATCCGAGACCTTTTAATTAAAAATGAAGAAGTACTTATCACTCTATCACATGAGTGATTCGTTATATTAATATAATTGATTTACATATGGTTGTGTGTAAGGTCAAAAATAGTGGCTTAGGACAATTAAACGAATTCTTTAACATGCTAACATTTCCCATGTACTTTACTAAATAAATATGGTTGATTTCTGCTGACTAAACTGAAGTTAGTGTAAACACATGTCGGCCTCCTCCTTCTCATAGACATTTCTACAAACAGTTGATGGGCATAACAGAGGCAGCAACTAAACTGTAGGGAGAATAAAGATGGCAGCTTGTTCTAGCAAAGGAGGGTGCCCAAGTGACTATATAGCGCTTTCAGCTGCTCTACTGTCCATGATCTTGTAAGTTCTCTGAATTTTTTTTTTGCTGGTTGTGGAAATTGTGAAGTCAAATACTTGTGGTTTGTGTTTTTCTTGCTGTTTCTGATTGATAGGTATGCAATCTTGGACAAATTGAAAGACATTTTTTTTTCTTTGATATTGTAATGAATTTGGATTTTGTTCGGAACGATTTCTTCTCTTTGTCAATAAGGCTGATAAAAGATGGAAAAGATCAAACTTTGGAATATGAAGCAAGATTGGCCTCCTTTTTGATTAATCAGTTTGATGAAGGGGTGAAGAAAGTTGACATATAAGGATTTTTTGTGTTCACAAAATTTATTTACTTCTAATTAGGTCAATGAATTAGGGGTTGGAAGATTGTACGTCTCTAGAGCTTGCTTTGCGTTTATTTGCCTTGCTTTCACTTGTCTTCTTCCCACTTAAGTATGACAATGGGGCAAGAAGGGGAAGTATAACAAGGACGTGCATAGTGTCGGTGTTATGAAGTGAAGATCAGTGAAGCGAGGTGGGGATTCGATATCGGAACAAGGCGACAGCAGTAACTGTAGTAACTGAAATTTGGAAGAAGGAACTATCGTTAGAAAGGAACGGCTAGGATTTAATGAGAAGCGATGGTGAGGATGATGCCACGTAGATTGAAGGTGGTTATATAATAGTGGTTAGAGGAGAGAGAAGTATAACAAACTATTGGGAAAAGTCACGTTTCTTTCCTCTCTTCTTCTCACGTTCCCTTTCTTTCTGTTTCTCTGTTCTCTTCTATCTTCTTTCTCTGTACTTCCTTTTGTTCTCATCCTTCTTCTTCATTTTGCATTTACAGCTTTTCTATGGAGGTTACGAAGTTCTTAGTTGATAGTTCATTACGTGTAATTGAGACTTCCTATTATCAATAAAGTTGGTCTGGTTTCTGTGATTTTCAATTCAAATTGTAAATTGAATTTGTGGTCTTATTAAGGTCATAACAGTTGGTATCAGAGCCTTCGAACCTGTGTGATGGTTGAGGGTACACGTTGGAAAATTACAGAGGATAAGCTAACAAGACACGATGAAATGCTAGCTGATCTGCTGAATTCACAAGAGGAAGTACGTCATGCTCAAACTGGAATTCAAGGAACATTGGACTTAATTTTGGAGAGATTGGGAGTGTTGGAGAGAGCTCAAGTGGTTCCGAATGTGGGAGCAGGTTTACTACCTATTCCAAATGTGGATAATCGCAACAGAGCTCAGCCGAATGCAGTGACGTTACCTAGGTGGGAGTTACCTTATTTCGCAGGTTCCTAAGTGACGTTACCTAGGTGGGAGTTACCTTATTTCGCAGGTCAGGAACCGAAGGTGTGGATCCGAAAGTGTGATAGATTTTTTACACAGTACAGAGTGGGCAATGAACAGAGGGTAGAAATGGCTACGTTGTATTTGACCGATGCAGCCGAAGTGTGGTATCAGTCGATGGTGTTAAGTGGAGGAATACCGAATTGGATTGAGTTTAAAGAGGATTTGATAAGTAGGTTTGGGGAAATTGTAGTGAGTGATGTGGTGGAAGAATTTAATAAATTGCAACAGATCGGAACTGTGGAAGAGTTTTTAGGACGATTTGAGGATCTAAAAGCTCAAATGCTTATACGAAATCCGGCTTTGAATGAAGCTCACTTCCTATCTAGTTTCGTTGGAGCACTAAAAGAGGAGATCAAATTAGAGGTGAAAATGTTCAAACCGAGGACATTGAAAGAAGCTGCAGAGAAAGCGAGAATGAAGGAAATGGCAATTGAAGCTGGCCGAAGGAGAAACAGAGTAGCAAACCGAGTGTTGCCGGCAGCTGTACAAGGAGTAGGAAAAACATCTACTGCTATGGTTAATAGGAATGGACCTTATCGGCTTACTCCTGAGATTTACGAGTTTAGGAAGTCGAATCACTTGTGTTTCCTATGTGGAGAGAAATATGGTCCGGGACATACTTGTAAAGTAAGGCAGTTGAATTATTTGACTGGTTTCGTTGAGGGTGATAAAGAAGGCGATCAAGTTTCAGAATTGGATGAAAATGAAGACATCACCATTGAAGGAGTAGTTGAACAGGAGGTACAACAAGCTGTTTGTTTAAATACACTGACGGGCCATAATATGGGAGAAAATACAATTCTGGTGGGAGGAACTGTTAAGAAGAGACATTTGGCAATACTGATTGATTCGGGAAGCACTCATAGTTTCATCGACAAGCATACATTAGCTGCATCGGGTTATAAGCCTCAGCCTTGTTCGCCTGTATGAGTAACTGTGGCGGATGGCAATTATGTAATGTGTAATTCTCATTGTAGAGGGTTTTGTGGAAAATGCAGGAAAGAATTTTCATGGACGATTTGCTCATTATTTCTTTGGGAGGCTGTGCTTTGGTGTTGGGAAACGACTGGATGAAGAAACATAATCCAACTAAGTTCGATCATGAGAGGAAGTGTGTGACTATAGGAAGGAAGGCTAATAAGTTGGTGCTGCCAGGAATAGCAGGAGAAGGTAGTTTGAATATGCTATCTACTGGATCAATGCGAAAAATGTTGAAGAAAGGTCAAGCTATAGTTGCTCATCTTTTTATGATGAACATGATAAAAAACAGTGAGGATGAAGTAATCGAAGAGGGACTGCAGGAAGTGTTAGATAAGTATGGGGACATCTTTGCGGAACCAAAGTCTTTGCCACCGAAGAGATTGTTTGATCATGCAATACCCCTCAAACCAGGAGCTGTACCTATCAGTTTGAGACCCTATCGGTATAATTTCCATCAAAAGAATGAGTTGAAGAAGCAAGTAAAAGAGATGTTAAGCAGTGGAATCATACAGGCTAGTCAATCACCTTATTCATCACCGGCATTGTTAGTAAAAAAGAAGGATGGTACCTGGAGGTTCTGTGTCGATTATAGAGGGTTAAATGACTTGACCATTAAGGACAAGTATCCAATACCAATTGTTGACGATTTGTTAGATGAACTGCATGGAGCGTCGATATTTTCTAAGGTGGATTTGAGAGCTGGGTATCATCAAATTAGAATGAAGATGGAAGATGTCCACAAGACTGCATTTCGTACTCACATGGGCCATTATGAGTTTCGAGTAATGCCCTTCGGACTCACTAATGCCCCAGCAACATTTCAAGCCTTAATGAACCAGATTTTTCAATCGTTTATCCGGAAGTTTGTCTTAGTATTTTTCGATGATATACTAATCTATAGCAGAAACAATGCAGAACATTTACAGCATCTGCAAGTGGTGTTTAATATTTTGAGAAGGAATGTGTTGTTTGCAAAGAGATCTAAATGTTCTTTTGGTCAAGCTAAAGTGGAGTACTTAGGCCATGTTATTACTAAGGAAGGAGTGACTACTGATCCTCATAAGATTCAAGCTATGGTGGATTGGCCTAGACCCAAGACTTTACGGGCTCTAAGGGGGTTCCTTGGTTTAACCGGCTACTATCGAAAGTTGTCACGACCCAAATCCGGGCCGCGACTGGCACCCACACTTATCCTCCTATGTGAGCGAACCAACCAATCTAACCCTTAACATTTCAATGTAATATCAACATAAAGTAATGCGGAAGACTTAAACTTATTAATAAAACCAATTCAATAACTATGATTTCCCAAAATCTGGAAGTCATCACCACAAGAACATCTATGATCAAAGTACTAAACTAAGAGTATTCTAAAAAGCTAAAACAAATAAAGCTAGTCCATGCCGGAAGTTCAAGGCATCAAAACATGAAGGAGAAGATCCAGTCCAAGCTAGAAGCGTTAGCTCACCCTGAAGATCCGGTGTGACGAAGACTGGCTAGAATTACTGTTGAGTTGAAGACGACGGCACGTTTGCTGCACTCCACAAATAACAAGAAGAAAACATAAAAGTAGGGGTCTGTACAAAACACGGGTACTGAGTAGATATCATCGGCCAACTCAAAATAGAAATCAATATATACCAATAATATCATAAAATCAACCATGATACTCAACATGTAGCAACAACAAATACTATATCATTAACAATTACCGTCAAGTTCACACATGAGGAATCAAGCCTCAATACCATACTCATTTGGGAATTATGTTCATTAGATTGAGTATATTAACATCTTTCAAGATTTATTATCTTTATTTCTCTTGTGTCGGTACGTGACATTCCGCTCCCTCATATTCATTAATTCTCTTGTGTCGGTACGTGACACTCCGATCCCTCATATTCATTAATCCTCTTGTGTCGGTACGTGACACTCCGATCCCTCATATTCATTAATCCTCTTGTGTCGGTACGTGACACTCCGATTCCCTAAATCTACGTGTCGGTTCGTGACACCCGATCCCCTAAATCTACGTGTCGGTTCGTGACACCCGATCCCCTAATTCTACGTGTCGGTTCGTGACACCCGATCCCCTAATTCTACGTGTCGGTTCGTGACACTCGATCCCCTAATTCTACGTGTCGGTTCGTGACACCTGATCCCCTAAATCTACGCGTCGGTTCGTGACACCCGATCCCCTAATTCTACGTGTCGGTTCGTGACACCCGATCCCCTAATTCTACGTGTCGGTTCGTGACACCCGATCCCCTAATTCTACGTGTCGGTTCGTGACACCCGATCCCCTAATTCTACGTGTCGGTTCGTGACACCCGATCCCCTAATTCTACGTGTCGGTTCGTGACACCCGATCTCCTAAATCTACGTGTCGGTTCGTGACACCCGATCCCCTAATCTCCTTCTATCAATTCCTCAAGCCTTCTTTCTTACCTAGACATCATCAATCTCATTACTTTAGTTCATCAAGCCTTCTCCCTTACCAAGGCATCATCATTAAAAAGAGATTAGGTTTTTATCAAGATTTGGGATTCAATAACTTCATCATGCTTAATATAATCACAATTATATAATCACGTTCATGCATGCATAAAATTAAGCACATAGCAGGGTTTACAATACTATCAATACATATCATTCTCTATTAAGAGTTTACTATGAAAGCATGAAAACCATAACCTACCTCCACCGAAGATTCGTGATTCAAGCAAGCAAATTTTCCCAAAGCTTTGTGTTTTTCCCCTTCTCGATCGTCTCTCTCTCTATCGATTCCCTTCTCTCTCTTTCTGTTCTTTTCTTTTTCTTATTCCAACCCTCTTTCTTTTACCCTAATTAACATGTAATTAAGTGTAAAAGATGACAATAATAACCCACAATTTAACTCAAGGTTACCTCTTTTATCCCCCAAGAAATTGAGTTATTAATATAGACCCACGAAATATATAATTATAGCAGGAATAGTCCAAAACGCCCCTTTAAAACTTAACCAGAAATCCGACTCTGACTGGGATTACGCAACCTGTGACGGCCCGTCGCGCCTGCGACGGTCCGTCATGCAAGTTCGTCAGAGACTCGATTTCCTTAAGGAGTCTGTGACGGCCCGTCGTACCTACGACGGTCCGTCCTGCACTCCCGTCACGATGTTCAGAGAATCGTTCCCTGTACCAAATTCTCAGGAGTTGAAGTGTTTTGAAACGGTGGATCACGACGGTTCGTCGTGCCTGTGACGGTCCGTCCTGCAGGTCCGTCACAGAGTTCAGAGAGTCGATTTCAGCACCCAAATTTCAGAATTTCTAAGTGTTTTGGGACGAGACACCCTCGACGGTCCGTCGTGCCCATGACGTTCCGTCGTGGGTTCCGTCGTCTCAGCCTGTTTTTCCAGAATTAAAATCTGCTGCTCAAAACGACTAAACAGGTCGTTACATTAGATACCAATTTACCCATCGTTCGTCCCCGAACGATCACAAGAAGGAAAACAAGGGCGAAAAGGAGTACCTGAATCTGTAAACAGATGTGGGTATCTTTCTTGCATATCTGCCTCCTTCTCCCAAGTGGCTTCTTCAACCGGTCGATTCTTCCATTGCACTTTGATGGATGCAACCTCCCTTGACCTCAACTTGCGGACATCTCAATCTAAAATAGCAACAGGCTCCTCCTCATAAGACAAATTTTCATCAAGCAAGACTGAATCCCAATGAATAATATAGTTTCCATTCCCATGGTATCTTTTCAACATCGACACATGGAATACCGGATGTACTCCGGACAGCCCTGGAGGCAAGGCTAACTCATAAGCCACCTCCCCTACTCGCTTAAGTACTTCAAATGGTCCAATATACCTTGGACTTAGCTTACCCCTTTTACCAAACCGCATCACCCCTTTCATGGGCGAAACCTTCAGCAAGACTTGTTCTCCCTCCATGAACTCTAAGTCTCTAACCTTTCGATCTGCATATTCTTTTTCTCTACTTTGCGCCGCTAGAAGCTTTTCTTGAATAGATTTCACCTTCTCCATCGAATCCTTCAAGAGATCAGTACCCCAAGGTCTAACCTCGAACGCATCAAACCAACCAATGGGGGACCTACATCTCCTACCATACAATGCTTCAAATGGAGCCATATCAATGCTCGAGTGATAGCTATTATTGTATGAAAATTCCGCTAAGGGTAAGAAGCTATCCCAATGGCCTCCAAACTCTATCACACATGCGCGAATCATATCCTCCAACACTTGAATCGTTCTCTCAGACTGACCATCGGTCTGAGGATGGAACGCAGTATTAAGGTCCAACCTAGTACCCAATTCCGCATGCAGTGTTCTCCAAAACTTAGAAGTAAACTGCGTACCTCTATCTGATATGATGGATAGTGGAACCCCATGCAACCGAACAATTTCTGAGATATAGATTTTGGCTAACTTCTCTGCATTGTAAGTCACCTTGACTGGAATGAAATGAGCAGACTTAGTTAACCTATCAACAATCACCCAGATGGAATCGTACTTACCCATCGTCTTTGGAAGACCAACCACGAAGTCCATTGCGATTCTCTCCCATTTCCATTCAGGAATGGGCATCCTCTGAAGTGTTCCTCCGGGCCTTTGGTGTTCATACTTTACTTGTTGACAGTTTGGACATTTGGCAATAAAGTCAACAATATTACGCTTCATTCTACTCCACCAAAAGTGTTGCTTTAGGTCACGGTACATCTTGGTTGCACCAGGATGTATAGAATACCTTGAACTATGAGCCTCTGTCAGAATAGTGTTGATCAAATCGTCAACTCGGGGTACACATACCCTTCCCTTGATTCTCAAAACACCTTCCTCATCGATTTGTGCTTCCTTAGCCTCTCCTCGCAACACTTTATCTCGGATCCGGATCAATTTCTCATCATTAAACTGTTTTCCCTTAATCTTGTCAAGAAAAGAAGATCTTGCCTCCACGCAAGCCAACAATCCTCCCTTCTCATTTATTTCTAACCTCATAAGGTCATTAGCTAGAGTCTGAACCTCTCTAGCCAATGGGCGTCTAGAAGCTTGCAAGTGAGCTAGACTTCCCATGCTTCCCGCCTTCCTACTTAAAGCATCCGCTACAACATTCGCCTTCCCCGGATGATACAAAATAGTGATGTCGTAGTCCTTCAGTAGTTCCATCCATCTCCTCTGTCTCAAGTTCAAATCTTTCTGAGTGAAGACATACTGAAGGCTACGATGATCCGTGTAAACCTCACACTTAACCCCATATAAATAGTGTCTCCATTGCTTTAATGCAAACACTACCGCGGCCAATTCCAAATCATGAGTTGGATAGTTACGTTCATGCACTTTTAATTGTCTTGAAGCATAAGCAATCACATTCTTCTCTTGCATTAGCACTGCACCCAAACCCGAATAGGATGCATCACAATAGACAATGAAGTTCTTACCTTCCACGGGCAAGGTGAGAATTGGTGCAGTAGTCAACAGAGTCTTGAGCTTCTGAAAGCTTTCCTCACACTCATCCTACCATACGAATGGGACATTTTGCTTAGTCAAGTTCGTCAGTTGGGAAGCAATAGAAGAGAATCCCTTGACAAATCGGCGGTAGTAGCTAGCTAACCCAACAAAGCTCCTTATTTCTGACACATTAGTAGGCCTTACCCAATTCTTCACCGTCTCAATCTTAGAAGGATCCACCATCACTCCATCCTTAGAAACCACGTGTCCCAAGAAGGACACTGCATCTAGCCAAAACTCACACTTAGAGAACTTGGCATAAAGCTTTTTCTCCCTCAACATTTCCAATACCATTCTCAAATGCTCTTCGTGTTCCTTCTTGCTCTTTGAGTAAACCAATATATCATCAATGAATACGATCACAAAGAGATCCATATATGGCTTAAAAATCCCGTTCATCAAGCTCATGAAAGCAGCAGGGGCATTCGTAAGACCAAAAGACATCATTACAAATTCGTAATGCCCATACCTCGTTTGAAAAGCAGTCTTTGGCACATCCGTTGCCCGTATTTTCAATTGATGATAACCGGATTTCAAGTCATTCTTAGAGAAGACACAAGCACTTTGTAACTGATCGAACAAGTCATCAATGCGAGGAAGAGGATACTTGTTCTTAATAGTTACCTTGTTCAATTGCCGGTAGTCTATGCACATCCGAGAACTCCCATCCTTCTTCTTCACAAACAAAACTGGAGCACCCCAAGGAGATGCACTTGGTCTAATGAAGTCTTTGCTCAACAACTCTTGAAGTTGTGCTTTTAACTCTCTTAACTCCGCGGGAGCCATTCTATAAGGGGGTATAGAAATGGGGCGAGTACCCGGTTCAAGATCAATACAGAAGTCAATATCCCTATCCGGTGGCATACCAGGAAGATCTGCAGGGAACACATCCAGAAACTCACGAACTATCGAGACCGACTCAATCGAGGGTACTTGAATAGTATCATCCCGGAGGTGTGCCAAGAAAGCTAAACAACCCTTACTAACCATTCTCTTAGCACAAAGAAATGAGACGATACGAACCGGATTGGAAGTGTAGTCACCCTCTCACACTAACGGATCTATCCCAGGCTTGGCTAACGTCACAGTTTTAGCATTACAATCCAAGATTGCAAAATTTGGAGAAAGCCAAGTCATACCCAGAATTACATCGAAGTCAACCATTTCTAAGATAACCAAATCTACATAAGTGTTGATCCCCACAAAGTTCACCAAACAAGACCTATATACCTTTTCAACTACCATAGACTCACCCACCGGAGTAGAAACACGAATAGGCATATCAAGTAATTCACAATGTAAATTTAGACCATTAGCAAATGAGGAAGATACATAAGAAAATGTGGATCCAGGATCAAACAATACAGAAGCCATGCAATCACAAACCAGAAGATTACTTGTGATGACAGCATCTGAGGTCTCCGCTTCCGACCGCCCAGGGAAAGAGTAACAATGGGCCCTATCGTTTGTCTGTCCATTGCCCCTACCATGTTGTGATGTAGTGGCTCCAGTTTGCCCATCACCTCGACCATTTTGGTGACCACCATTACCTCGACCACCGCGTCCTCCAGAATAACGGCCTCTACCATGACCACCTCTACCTCTAGCCATTGGGGGTCTATAACTCTGTTTTGGACAATTCCTCCTAATATGTCCAGTCTCCCCACATCCATAACACTCTCTGGAGTCAAGCATAGGTCTCTCAGAGAAGTGTTGACCGATCTGAGGTGGACCCCCAACTACAGTCTGTAGTGAAGACTGAATGGGTCGAACTGAGTAACCTCCGGTACCCTGTCCTCTAGAGTAAGAACCATTAAACTCACCTCCCTTTCGAAACCTCTTTGATGTCGATGCCATGGTGAATTCATCTGGCTTCACTCCTTCCACCTCTACCACGAAATCTACCACTTCTTGGAAGGATTTTGCCGTAGCCGCTACCTGTAAGGCTGAAATCCGCAACTCTGACCTCAACCCCTTCACAAAACGACGAATCCGCTCTTGTGGACTGAAACAAAGTTGAGTGGCATATCTGGATAGTGCACGAAACTTAGCCTCATATGCATTGACCGACATCCTACCTTGCTCTAGGCTCAAGAACTCATCCCTTTTCCTATCCCTCAAAGTCCGGGGATATACTTCTCCATAAACAAGTTAGAGAATGAGGCCCAAGTCATAGGTGGTGCCTCTGTTGGTTGACACTCAACATGTGACTGCCACCACATTTTGGCGTTCCCTTGAAACTGATAACTCACGAACTCAACACCAAACCGTTCTACTATACCCATCTTGTGTAGTAGCTCATGACAGTCAACCAGAAAATCGTAAGCATCCTCAGATTCAGCACCCTTGAAGACTGGAGGTTTCAATTTCAAGAACTTACTGAAAAGTTCATGCTGATCATTTGTCATTATAGGCCCAGTAGTCAGACGTGGAAACGTGCCTATGTCCAATGAGGCATCCATACGAGGAGCCATAGTGGCTGCATGTTGTACCTCTGAAACCGGAGGTGTTGGTGCAGAAAACACTGGAGGGGCCTGACCCTGATCAGACAACCCACTAAGATAAGCGAGAACCTGATTGATCATCTCTGGGGTAGGTTGGGGTGGCAATCCCTCATTCTGCACTTGTTCATTTTCCCCATCCTCCCCTTCTCTTATTACTTCTTCAGTCGGTGGAGGAGTCACCGCCCTAGTATCAGATGGGCTAGGTGCTCGTCCTCTTCCCCTAGAGGACGTCCTCCCACGACCTCTACCACGGCCTCTTGCCGCTGCTCTTCCTCGAGCTACAGCCCCAGTGGCTGGCTCAGACGCACCCTGTCCCGCTGGTGCTGGTGTTGGTGTTGGCGTAGTCGTTGCTCTAGTTCTAACCATCTGCGAAAGAGAGTGAAGATGGTCAGATACCAATTTGTATCACCTAGATACCAATTGGATTCAAGTAGTAGCACGAAAGAAAGAAAGAAAGAATGTAATTTTCCTAAAGTCTTATAGCCTCTCAAAGAAAAGTAAAGACCGTTCCTTAAGACTCTACTAGACTCGTTCTTGTGTGATGAGACCAACGAACCTAATGCTCTGATACCAAGTTTGTCACGACCCAAATCCGGGCCGCGACTGGCACCCACACTTATCCTCCTATGTGAGCGAACCAACCAATCTAACCCTTAACATTTCAATGTAATATCAACATAAAGTAATGCGGAAGACTTAAACTTATTAATAAAACCAATTCAATAACTATGATTTCCCAAAATCTGGAAGTCATCACCACAAGAACATCTATGATCAAAGTACTAAACTAAGAGTATTCTAAAAAGCTAAAACAAATAAAGCTAGTCCATGCCGGAAGTTCAAGGCATCAAGACATGAAGGAGAAGATCCAGTCCAAGCTAGAAGCGTTAGCTCACCCTGAAGATCCGGTGTGACGAAGACTGGCTAGAATTACTGTTGAGTTGAAGACGACGGCACGTTTGCTGCACTCCACAAATAACAAGAAGAAAACATAAAAGTAGGGGTCTGTACAAAACACGGGTACTGAGTAGATATCATCGGCCAACTCAAAATAGAAATCAATATATACCAATAATATCATAAAATCAACCATGATACTCAACATGTAGCAACAACAAATACTATATCATTAACAATTACCGTCAAGTTCACACATGAGGAATCAAGCCTCAATACCATACTCATTTGGGAATTATGTTCATTAGATTGAGTATATTAACATCTTTCAAGATTTATTATCTTTATTTCTCTTGTGTCGGTACGTGACACTCCGCTCCCTCATATTCATTAATTCTCTTGTGTCGGTACGTGACACTCCGATCCCTCATATTCATTAATCCGCTTGTGTCGGTACGTGACACTCCGATCCCTCATATTCATTAATCCTCTTGTGTCGGTACGTGACACTCCGATTCTCTAAATTTATGTGTCGGTTCGTGACACCCGATCCCCTAAATCTACGTGTCGGTTCGTGACACCCGATCCCCTAATTCTACGTGTCGGTTCGTGACACCCGATCCCCTAATTCTACGTGTCGGTTCGTGACACCCGATCCCCTAATTCTACGTGTCGGTTCGTGACACCCGATCCCCTAATTCTACGTGTCGGTTCGTGACACCCGATCCCCTAAATCTACGTGTCGGTTCGTGACACCCGATCCCCTAAATCTACGTGTCGATTCGTGACACCCGATCCCCTAATCTCCTTCTATCAATTCCTCAAGCCTTCTTTCTTACCAAGACATCATCAATCTCATTACTTTAGTTCATCAAGCCTTCTCCCTTACCAAGGCATCATCATTAAAAAGAGATTAGGTTTTTTATCAAGATTTGGGATTCAATAACTTCATCATGCTTAATATAATCACAATTATATAATCACGTTCATGCATGCATAAAATTAAGCACATAGCAGGGTTTACAATACTATCAATACATATCATTCTCTATTAAGAGTTTACTATGAAAGCATGAAAACCATAACCTACCTCCACCTAAGATTCGTGATTCAAGCAAGCAAATTTTCCCAAAGCTTTGTGTTTTTCCCCTTCTCGATCGTCTCTCTCTCTATCGATTCCCTTCTCTCTCTTTCTGTTCTTTTCTTTTTCTTATTTCAACCCTCTTTCTTTTACCCTAATTAACATGTAATTAAGTGTAAAAGATGACAATAATAACCCACAATTTAACTCAAGGTTACCTCTTTTATCCCCCAAGAAATTGAGTTATTAATATAGACCCACGAAATATATAATTATAGCAGGAATAGTCCAAAACGCCCCTTTAAAACTTAACCAGAAATCCGACTCCGACTGGGATTACGCAACCTGTGACGGCCCGTCGTGCCTGCGACGGTTCGTCATGCAAGTTCGTCAAAGACTCGATTTCCTTAAGGAGTCTGTGACGGCCCGTCGTACCTACGACGGTTCGTCCTGCACTTCCGTCACGACGTTCAGAGAATCGTTCCCTGTACCAAATTCTCAGGAGTTGAAGTGTTTTGAAACGGTGGATCACGACGGTTCGTCGTGCCTGTGACGGTCCGTCCTGCAGGTCCGTCACAGAGTTCAGAGAGTCGATTTCAGCACCCAAATTTCAAAATTTCTAAGTGTTTTGGGACGAGACACCCTCGACTGTCCGTCGTGGGTTCCGTCGTCTCAGCCTGTTTTTCCAGAATTAAAATCTGCTGCTTAAAACGACTAAACAGGTCGTTACAAAAGTATGTACAGAATTATGGAACAATTAGCAGGCCACTCACTAATTTGTTAAAGAAACAAGCCTTCAAGTGGAATAGTGAGGCTGAAAATGCATTTGAAAATCTTAAGAAAGCTATGACGACTACACCGATGTTGGCTCTTCCTGATTATACTCAAGAATTTGTGGTGGAAACTGATGCGAGTCATGGGGGTATTGGGGCTGTGCTAATGCAACAAGGGAAGCCAATTGCGTTCTTTAGTAAAGTTTTGGCTCCTAAACATCGAGGTAAATCGATTTATGAAAAAGAGTATATGGCTCTACTTAATGCGGTGGACAGGTGGAGACATTATTTACAGTTTAAACACTTTGTTGTTAAGACTGATCATCACAGTTTGAAATACTTGCTAGAACAACGAGTGACTTCGGCTATGCAACAGAAAGGTTTAACAAAATTGTTGGGTCTTGATTATGAGGTGCGTTACAAAAAGGGCGCCGAGAATAGAGTGGCTGATGCTCTATCTAGGCGACAAGAAGGATTGCAGGCAGACGAGATTCCGGAGGTAGGATTATTGATGGCTGTGAGTATGGTCACGCCCATGTGGATCCAAGAAATTATGCACAGCTATAGTGAGGATTCATTTGTTCAGGAGTTAATGACCTTGTTATCAGTAGACACACACGGGCCTAGTTTGTGGCATAATGTTAATGGTGTTTTGAGGCGTAAAGGCAAGGTTTATGTGGGTTCTCAAGGGCCTCTACGGCAGCAGCTCATTTCCAATTTTCATGATACTCCTTTGGGTGGGCATTCGGGTCAGTTAGGTACTTTGAAGAGATTAACTCAATATTTCTATTGGCCTAAAATGAGGACTATGGTGAATGACTATGTGGCTCAGTGTGAGGTATGTCATCGTAACAAAGACGACAATGCAGCATATCCGGGTTTACTTCAACCTTTGCCGATTCTGAATCAAGCTTGGAGTCATGTTAGCATGGATTTTATAGAGGGGTTACCAAAGTCTCAAAATAAAAGTGTGATCTTGGTGGTGGTTGATCGTTTTACCAAGTACGCTCATTTTATAGCTATGGCTCATCCCTTTACTGCTGTGACAGTGGCTGAATTGTTTTGGAAGCGAATCCACAGGTTACATGGAACTCCAGAGTGTATTTTATCTGATCGAGACAAAGTATTTTTGAGTAAATTCTGGCAGGAAATGTTTCGGCTATTAGGTACACAGTTGCATTATAGTTCAGCCTATCATCCTCTGAGTGATGGCCAAACTGAGCGAGTCAATCGATGTTTGGAGAACTATCTTCGTTGTATGACCGCTAATCGACCTGTTCAATGGAAGAAATGGTTGTCTGCTGCAGAATGGTGGTATAACACCAACTTCCATACGGGCTTGCAATGCACTCCATTTGAAGCGTTGTATGGATATACTCCGCCTCAACTTTCGATCGGGCCTCTTCTGGAAACAGTAGTACAGGCAGCAGAAGATGTAGTGATGCATCGACAACAGTTTCTTCACTTATTAAAGGATAATCTCGCTACTGCCCAAGCTCGGATGAAATTTTTTGCGGATAAGAGAAGAACTGAGCGTGAATTTGCAGTCGGCGATTGGGTTTATTTGAAACTTCAACCTTATAGGCAGACTTCATTAGCTTTAAGAAGGAATTTAAAACTCAGTTCTAAGTACTACGGTCCATATCTAATACTTGAGAAGGTGGGGTTAGTGGCTTACAAATTAGCTCTACCTATGCAGTCTAAGATTCACCCGGTCTTTCATGTATCGTTGTTAAAGAAGAAGGTGGGCGATCGAGTGTTAGTACAGTCGGAGTTGCCTTATACGAATGATGCAGGGCAGTTCTTGGTGAAACTAGTGGCTATTTTGCAGCGACAAATGGTCAAACGTAACAATGTGGCAGGGGTGCGCGTACTAGTGCAATGGTCTAATCTTCCACCTGAGAATGCTACGTGGGAGGATTATGAATTTTTGCGCGCTAAGTTTCCCAGTTTCGACTCTATTCCTTGAGGTCAATGATTCTTTGATGCAGTGGGGAATGTTATGAAGTGAAGATCAGTGAAGCGAGGTGGGGATTCGATATCGGAACAAGGCGACAGCAGTAACTGTAGTAACTGAAATTTGGAAGAAGTAACTATCGTTAGAAAGGAACGGCTAGGATTTAATGAGAAGCGATGGTGAGGATGATGCCACGTAGATTGAAGGTGGTTATATAATAGTGGTTAGAGGAGAGAGAAGTATAACAAACTATTGGGAAAAGTCACGTTTCTTTCCTCTCTTCTTCTCACGTTCCCTTTCTTTCTGTTTCTCTGTTCTCTTCTATCTTCTTTCTCTGTACTTCCTTTTGTTCTCATCCTTCTTCTTCATTTTGCATTTACAACTTTTCTATGGAGGTTACGAAGTTCTTAGTTGATAGTTCATTACGTGTAATTGAGACTTCCGATTATCAATAAAGTTGGTCTGGTTTCTGTGATTTTCAATTCAAATTGTAAATTGAATTTGTGGTCTTATTAAGGTCATAACAGTCGGGTCCAGAATTTCCATACAAGGGGGTTTGGAAAGTAAAAATTTAGTGCTTGCAATTTGAACTTTAAGTTCAAGGTGAATTGAACCCCTAAACTACTGGCCAACCTCTAGTATTGTGTTTGGGGTAATCAAAATCTATATATGTTCATAAAAAGTAAAAAAATTACCTTTTATATACATTGTAAGATTTCACCAAAGATATTCGGGTGAACGCTCTCCCGCTCCCTAGATCCGTCTAAAATTGCAGTAAAGTTGCCGAAGCTTTCAAAGGGAGTTTAGTTTCTTGGGGAATGTACAAACCTTAAAAAATGGAAATCAAGTGCAGCAAAAGCCAGAATCGAACCCGCGAATGATTGACAACCTTGGGATGAGGAACCATATTATCCTGCATTCAATTTGGGGAAAATCTGAACCCCCTTGACCACTATGCTAAGCTTCTCAGTTGTGTTGAGGGGGTATATTTTAGCATACATACTCATAAAAAACCAATTATAATCTTACATATATAGTGTATTTTTCTGATGAGGACTCTTAACAGCTACTGCAGCACAAGATGAGGCTTAGAATTTATCAACTTCGTGTTTTTGGCTTTTATTTTCCCGATCTAATTCCTGGCAATGTTCCCAACTCTTGTTGTTCATACGTATTAGTGGATGTAATACTAGTCTCTGTTCTAGATTGAGATTATGCTCTTCTCACTTAAAAATGACTAATTAATAAATTATAATATTTAATGGTGATATACCAAATGATAATTGACATAGTAATTATAAACAAGTAAACAACAAAACTATGAGAGAAGAAAGTTTGATATGGACAAAAAGTAGAATACAACATTATGGAGCGGGTTGCGTGAGGTTAGCTGTGGCTGGTGAAATCATCCCTTTTCCCTCCCCATTGATACCCCAAACATTTTTATCTTAACTTCCCCCCATTTGTAAGGATGGTGTTGCCAAAATTTTCTTGCTTCTCCCCCTTGCTTTATTGTGGAGTAGCAGAGGTTCAAAGACCGTCTCCATATCCAGGGAAATGGAGGCAATAGAGAGTAGGATCTAAGCAAGGGGGTGAGATAAAGAATTGGAATCTGCTCCATCTTTTTTACGTTGTAAAGGGAGAGAGAAGAGAAGGTGGATAGATTTGGTGTGTCTTACCTGATATAGTTCATTCCTTCCTTCAATCCCCCCCCCCCTCGCTCCTCCTCGTGTTTTAACCTCAAACTATCACAAATAGTATGTTAATACCCTTCGTTATACTTTAAGGTTGTATATACCCTTACCGTCATTCTTTTGGGTTGTGTATATCCTTGAATCTAACGGATGGACACGTGGCACCATCTAAACAATGCAACCATATTTTATTTAATTTTTATTCACAATTAAAAAAACCCCACCCAATTTCCACCATTTGACCCACCCATGACCCAACCTAAAATATCCTAACCCAATTATAACCCCAAATCACCCAAAAGACACTTCATCATTCTTCCTCACACTAACATTCCAAAGTCCAGATCTTGTTAAGATGATATGAGTTTATAGCTTGTTAGCACGTCAGAATATTCTCAGTTTACTATTCAATATTAACCTATTCACGATGAAAGCTAAGTGGAAGAAGAAGCTTACGAGGAGGCTCAAGAGTAAGCACCAAAAGATAAGAAGAGATCGAAGTAGAACCTTGTTCCGAAATTCTCAACGGTCTAGCTATGCTTATGGTCTTCGTTAGGCTTCTGCGGTTTAAGTTTTGTTTGAAAACATCAATAACATTTGAGTTGTGATTTTGTTCTAATCGTACATAATTCAAATTTTGGTATCTGATTTTGGCTATGAAAAAAATGGTTTAGATAGTATTTCTTCGTTTGCCTTATGGTTCAGTTGAATATTATGTAAAATTAACCTAAGAAAATGAAGATCCAATAAACAACTACAGTTGTCGATGGTGGTCAATTGACTGGGATGACATTGAAATCTTTGAGGATGGATCACCAGACCACTCTTCCGAAGCTCTTATACATACTGCGGCAGAAACGGTAAGAATGGTGTCGCCGGCGATGGTCGTGCTAATATTGGAAGAATTGGTTTTGGGTTCCAATTTGATGGATATGCTGTTGGTTATAATTGGGTCGGGTGTTTTAATGTGGGTGATGGGTGGGTTTTTTAATTAAAGGTAAAATACTAATATTAAATTAAATTCAGAAAATTATTTGGATGGAGACACGTGTCCCTCCGTTAGTCCAAAGGGTAAATACGTTCTAAAATTTAGACGGTAAGGATATCACTGTCCTAAAAGTATAACGATGGGTATTTAGATATCATTTATAATAGTTCGGGGATATATTTGTTCTTTTTCCCTTTAATAAAAACATGTGTGCCACAATAATGTGATGCTCACAGAATGTTTGACGCCTTGTCTTTTATTTTATGAAGTAAAGCCACTTTAATTTTTCTTGTGCTGGAGCTTTTTATGATTAATTTTTTCAATAATTGTTTAAAGTTGCATTATTTTGTATATCCATTCAATGCTTGAACTTTTATTTCCATTTAAGTTACCTAAGTGTTGGTATTGACCACTTGAGTTTCCTCTGCAGACTTCTATTGAAAGCGACATTACCTTACATGATTCACAAGATTCCTAGGTCCAAAGGCAGTAGCTTTTGGCTAGTGGCAATTCAAGTTATTGCAAGCTTAAATCTATTGTTGTCGATAGTGGTATCTACTTTTCATTTCCTTTATATGGTGTTAATGCTTCAAACTCTGATTTAACATTTCAAATCACTAATGCGACTATATTTTAATTTCCATATAAAATTCATTAGGGCGGATGTAGTTAACAAGCAACAGGTTCATCCGAATCCATCCAATGATTTTAATAGATTTTATATATATATATATATATATATATACACATATATACATATATACACATATATACATATATATACATATATACATATATATGTAGAATCACCAAATTTCAATAAATACTACATTTGAAACCAGAATTTTTAAGTGCATCGGTGACAAAAATATAGCGATTCAACCCATAAAGTTTAATCCTAGATCTGCCTCTGATATTCATATGGCTTCTGCAGATGGCTCTCAATTTTCTGAAGTTCAGAAAGAGACATTGGTGGAGGTCATGCTATCTTTGGGCAGGTAATTTACTCTTCAATCCATGAACGCATATGATTTTGTTTTCATATTTCTTGCCTTAATCTGGTGCTTGATTGGTTATTCTGTAATACATCTAATCCTCCTTGCTTTCCAGTCTGGATTGAAGGTCCACTGGGATTTGGTTTGCTGTTGAGCTGCCGTATTACACAGATATTCCAACTTTATTATATATTTGTGAAGTAAGTTTGACTTTTCAAAGCAATTAATGATAACTGTTGTTCTTTGTAATTGATGAGATGATTATGTATCTTGGCCTCATCAATATTCAATTGAGAAACTGTTAAATGGTGCAGCTTCCTCAACAAGTCTTTTTCCTGGAAGAAAATAAACAAATAGAAATAACTGCATGTCTCCTGAGGAAAATAGGATAATGGACTATCACATATGTAATTCCGGTTTCACAGAAATGAAAAGAAGATTGATTACCTGCAGATATTAAAGGTTGCTCAAAAATAGTACACCACCCCTGAGATAAAGTGATGTTATATTCCTGTTGGCATGCCCTTCCTAAAGATATGTCACAACTGAATTAAAATGAAACAGAATTCATCTATTATGTCTTTTCTATACTTTTTTTCCTTTTCTTCCTTGTCTCTCTCTCTCTCTCTCATTTACTCTTTTGTCGTTTGAAAAATTTGAGATATAGCTTTAAAAGACTATTTCTTAGTGCTATTGTTGATTCATGTTACGTGGAAAAACTCTTTTTCGATAGTCTTATATTTCTTTGTTTTGTATGGTGCTTCAGGAGACGTCTGCCACCACTTAGATCCTATATTTTTCTTCTGCTGATTCTCTTGCCATGGATAGCTCTTGCTGCAGGTAAGATTCTTCAAGTTGAACTCTATAAATAAGTCTTCTTTTAAGTTTCTTCTATTGAAATACTAAAATATATATTAGTAGATGAGGGACTTAGGGAGCTGGTGGTGGAGGTTAGGATGATGAAAGACAGGGTATTGACGGTCAAGCTAGTCACCGGAGGGCTTACTTTAAACATGATTAGTGCTTACGGCGGCAAGTGGGCTTGGAGGAGAAGATCAAGAAGTGCTTCTGGGAGGATTTGGATGAGGTGTTGAGGGATATGCCACATTTCAAAAAGCTATTCACTGGCAGAGATTTCAATGGTCATATTGGGTCAATCACTAGTGGTTTTGACAGCGGGGATGGAGGTTTTGGTTTTGGGCTTAGGAAAGGAGGAGGAGCATCACTTCGGGATTTTGCTAAAGCTTAAGAGTTGGCGATAAAAAATTCATGCTTCCCAAAAAAGGAGGACCACATGGCCTTGGAGATGGGAGAGAAGTTAGAGTCGATGGAGGCTTGGGGAAGTAGTGGAGATGCAAATAACATGTGGGATAAGATAGCTAGTTGCGTTAGGAAAGTAGTCAGAGAGGTGTTAGGTTTTTTCAGGGACTATTTTTGCGGCCATCAAAGGGATTGGTGGTGAAATGGAGATGTACAAGGTATAATGAAAAGCAAAAAAGTTGCTATGCTAAGTTAGTGTTGAGAAAAGATGAGGTGGAGAGGCGGAAAAACACGATAAGGTATAAGGTGATGAGAAAGGACACGAAGTAGCATGGGACCCCAGCCTTAGTGCTGAGATTTATACAAAACCTTGTTACCTTTGTCAAAAAAGGAAAGGACACGAAGTAGCAGTCATAACGGCAAAAACGACAACTTTCAAACGCTTGTTTGTCGATCTAGGGGACAAAGAAGAGGATAAGAAGTTGTACAGGCTCGCCAAGGCGAGAGAAAGGAATCCTCGGGACTTGGATCAAGTGAAGTACATCAAAGATGAGGACGGTAAAGTACTAGTGGAAGAGGCCCACATTAGACGAAGAGGGAAAGCATACTTTCATAAACTCTTGAACAAAGAAAGGGTCACAAACATTGTGTTGGGTGTTATAGAGAACTCGGAGAGCGAGATTTTGATTACGGTTGGTGTTTTAAGGTTGAAGAGGTTAAGGGTGCTATGTGTAAGATGAGTCAGGGTAGAGTCACTAAACTAGATGAATTCCGGTAGAGTTCCAAAAAAGCACAAAAAGGGCGGGTTTAGCGTGGTTGCCTAGGTTGTTTAATGTCATTTTTAAGACCTCAAAAAAAATATTAGTGTCCCCCTTTTTTTTTTAACGAATGAGCCTCTTTTACCCATTTAACTACCTACTTTTATATGGGTAAAATGAGTTTGACTCATTTTTTACCCATTTTAAATGAGTTGGATGCCAACATTTAAGTTGGGTAATTTGAATGGGTACCCATATAAATTACTTATTCTGCCACCTCTAAATTATGGGAGGTGACTCAGAGCACTTACCAGTCGAGATGGGGTCGCACCAAGGATCTGCATTGCACCTGTTTCTATTTGTCTTGGTGATGGATAAGTTGATACGGCATATTCTGCATGAGGTGTCGTGGTGTTTGTTATTTGTAAATGACATTGTTTTAATTGAGGAGACTCAGGCGGAGTTAACGATTGATTGGAGGTGTTGAGACAAATTTGACAATCTAAATGGTTCAAGTTGAGTTGGACCAAGACAGAAGATATTTGCCTATTTGGAGTGTAAATTCAGTGATGTGACATAGGCAGGGGCTGATCCAAGGTTTAAAGGCTATGGGTGTCGTATCGCCTTTTAAATAAACGTGTTTATTAAATCAATTAAATATTTAACCTTTTTCTTACCTTGTAAATAACCTCAGACTTCAGTTCGATTATTCGACTTTTGAGTTTTGGACAAATTAAATGAATTAAAAAAAAGATAATGACAACTTGGCGCAAAGGAAAATTTTTCCAATAATATCCTTTATAATTACACCCGCTGATCATATTCTAAATACACTTAATGATGGCATAATTATTTATGTTTATTAATACTTCACGCTCTATGTAACATGCTTAATAAAAAGTGGCTAAATTTTTTTCATATACATAATTTTAGTAACAGAAACGAAGTCTTATGTACTTTATTTTGTTTACATTCTCGATAAGATTTAAATTATCATAATCTAAACTATTTCTTTTTATACATTGAAATGTTTTAATAATAGAACAAAGAGTAAGAAAAACTCAGCGTCATGTTTTCAGAATTTTGACCAAAAGAGAAGATAATTTTGGAGGAGAAGGTTTTAAGCAAACATTAATCATTTGTTTGACTATAAATTATCTCATTAAGGGCCAAACAAACTAAAATTGTTTCTAATATACAAAAGTAGCATTCTTTTGTGGAATTGTGGTAGTCTAAAAAAGAAAGTGTATCACGTGAATTGAGATGAAGGAAAAAAAAGTTAACAAAATAAAAATTAAAAAGTTTTACAACATGTTAGCATATGTACATTATATAATATAGTAAAGTACATAAATATCATGTAGTGGCCATGGCTTAATGGATAAGGTGATTCTTAATTGCAGTGATATATGTTGGTTTGAAACATATCGGGAACCGTTTTTGCAAAATAAAATTGTTGCATAAATGGATAACTCAAAGTGCACCTATGCGGAATTGAACTCGCGTCTTTGACGACAACAAGTTGACTTGCCACCAGTGACAACATACGCCCCATTTGTGCTGTGGGTGGCAAGTTTAATATTTATATAATATAATGTACATATATACATGTCTTACAGAATATCAATGGAGATCATTGGGTGTTGTGGCACCCCCACGGCTATGAATAGATCCGCCCCTGGTCGTAGGAGCCAAGCATGGAAGTGAGACTTGATACTCAAGTTATCCCTAAGAGCGAGATGGAGATATTTAAGTATCTAGGGTTTTTGCTCCAAGGAAATGGGGAGATCAATGATAATGTCTCACCGTATTGGTGCGGCATAGATGAAGTGGAGGCTTGCATCTAGTGTCTTGTGTGACAAGAAGGTACCACCCTAACTTAAAGGTAAGTTTTATATAGTGGTGTTTAGACCGACTTTGGTGCATGGGGCGATGTGTTGTCTAGTCAAGAACTGCCAGGTTCAGAAGAAGCAAGTGGCAGAAATGAGGATATTGAGATGGATGTGCGGGCATATAGGAGCAATCATATTAGGAATGAGGATATCTGACACGAAGTGGAAGTGGCTTCTTGGTGGACAAGATGAGGGAAGGGAGATTGAGATATTTTGGACACATGAAGAGGAGAGGTGCGGATGCCACAAAAAGGAGGTGTGAGAGGTTGGATATAGGGGTTGAGGAGAGGCAGAGGTAGGCCGAAGAAGTTTTGTGAAGAGGTGATTAGCCAAGATATGCCACATTTTTAGCGTATTGAGGACATGACCTTAGATAGGAGGGTACACGAATAAGGTAGAAGATTAGTAGGTGCTGATAGTTGTCTTATTACTTACCTATTCATGTCTTTGGATGGGTGGGAGTATAGAGCGTCATGTGGGTCGTAGTATTAGCATACACATTTAGTCTTTAGCTTTTAGTATCTGATTTTATTTGTGGTTTACTGTGTTTAGGTGACCGCACTTTGCTGCTGCTGTTACAATTTACTTGCATATCTGCTAAGCACTGCTTTGTTATTAGCTGTCATGTTTTTCTTTTAATTACTGTTTTGATTTGTTGGAACCGAGAGTGGGTCTGCGTACACTACCCTAGGTTGTTACTGTTTACTTAGTAGTTGCTTTCACTGGGTATGTTGTTGTTGTTGTGGAAGTATGACTTGTCTTTTGCCTACACTTTTGCAGTTAAGCTACTTTATGCATTTTAATTTTGTGTTTTAGTATTTGGTTAGTTTATCTTTCAGTTGAGTCTGCCAAAACTTTGTGCAAGTGTGTGAACAAGTATTTTTTTACTTTCATTACCATGTGACAATTTGTTGATTTTAGCTCAGTCAAATTGATTTTGATAATCGGCATTAAAAATTGCTGAAAAATTGCAAAAAGTTTGATTTTCAACACTTATGTGATTAGTGTATTCTGCTCTTTTCATATTGTCACTTCGGCACATGAATTATCTGTCATCCCTGATATTAATATTATAAGCTTCATTTGCTAAAGTTGTTTATGTAAGAAAGGATTTTTGATATTAATACGGAGTTTGTCTGATGAAGTTATTCAGATAAAAAAGCCTCTGAACGACCGGTGCCACATGGGGACGCTGTGGATCATCATTGTTATGGGCCTTCATGCATTATATGTTGTAGCTTTGATTGCTTTTGCTGGGGCTGTGCATCATGTGGAATTCAGATTTCATGAACTCAAAGACCTTTGGAGAGGAATTCTTGTCTCTTCAGCTTCCATTGGTTTGTTTCTATCCATTTTCTTCGTTTGGTTTCTTTCCTGGCATGCTTCTGTGTCTTCCTGTGTGTGCTTTGGTAGGGGAATGACATATTAAGGAATGAAGTCAGAAAGACATATTTAGTCTTGATTAACACTTCCTCAATATTGTCCAAGCATCTAAAGATATTCTTACACATACCAGAAGCACGAGCATTATACTGAAATACTGTCAAGGAAAATTCAATGGAGGAAAGTAACTAGCTTCAGTGTAATGGTCAAAGTGGCTGACTTTCAGATCTAATAGTTGAATTTGACCTTCATGACTGAGACACCAATTTAAAATACTTCTCATGCATTCCCCTCAAGTTGGATAATACAAAACATGCATATCAAATCGCTTACAGATAAAATTCTTATCTTAAATCTCAGAAATAAATTGTTATTAATTGCAGCTTGATATACAGGGTTTAGATAATCACAGATAACAAAGGCTTCTAGTATAGGATCTGTCTATAAAGTATAAACAGTGAGACATTTTATACCCCCAATTTAATACAAAGGAAAGTTCAGGAACTACTTGGTTAAACACACCACATTATGTAGATGTGAGAACTCAAATCAAAGTTTTTGATGGAAATTTTAGGTCATGTAAATTGTGTTGTAGCCCTGGACACAAGAGTCTTAGCTTGGTTCTAGGAAAGCATGTTATTTATTGCTTTAGCAAGACTTCGTTTCCTCCTAGAGAAAATTTATACTCCCTTCACTGTCACATTTAGCTTCCTGAGAATCAAATAGTGTGATATTTGACCAAGTCTTTTTTGATATATTTTCATTTTTATAAGGTATAATTTTGAATGTCTAAATTTTAATCTAAGAAATGAAAATTCTTTATCCAATTATCAATAGAATTGATCAAATTGACCATAAGCAAAACTGTCAACCAAATTGTATGGGAAACTGGGGATGTATAGAGAAGTTTTTTTCCTATGACTTGAGATTCTTGCTGACAGAAATGTATACACTCTTCATTCTATGTGACCAGTTGCTTTTGACACACCCAAATGTGACGACAAAACTTTTAAACTGTGTATTAGACACAGTTGAGGAAAGGTTTGGTGTTTCAAAGTTTCTTTCGTGAAGTTAGGGTGTGAAAGGGATACAGTGACATGTTTTGGGGGTGGGTGGGTGGGTTAATTATTTGGCCTATCTTCAATCACAGGAAACAAAATCCTTCTATCCATCAAAGCGTCATTAGCAGGATTAACTTCTAGATCTGACATTTATAAGTTGGCTATATAAAGCCCTCCTATGCTTGAGAAAAATAAAAAATTGAGAGGCACTTTCAACATGTTTTTGCTGCCTGTCTTTTTCTTTAAAAAAAAAACACCTCCAGTCAGTTGCTTCACAGTGGCTTTGTTAACTGAAGTATGGTTAATGGTTACCATACTTGATAGAAAGGTGTACAAGAAGATGCAATGAAAGACCCTGATACTCCGCATGATGTCAAGTTGGCTGCAAAGGACTACTCAAGTTCTACCCTTATGCACACTCATCCTGCCTATAAAAAAATCAAGGTTCTCCTTTGCCCTCAACACCCCAAAAGTGCCCTTGATAGTACAACTTCTGGAGCATGGTACTTTTGAAGCACTTGCGTAAATCTGAAGATAATTTATTCCAATCCTCCAACCTCTTAGATCGTGGTACTGGCTACTTATATCATATGTTGCTCAGAGTCTCCAAAATGTCGCCTCACTCTTGTTGAATCCTTCCTAAAATGCACTACTTTTGGTATTCATATACATTTTTGAAGAGTCTGAGTAACATAGCTTATATCCTTGTATTACTGGGGAACAGAGATGTCCGGTGGTGTTCGTCCTTCCTGCCCTTCCACTATGTGATGGTGCAAGTTACTAAATTTCATGGGGTGAAAGGACTCTGATTGGCCTCATGTATCCTCTTTCATCATGATAGATACAACCACCTGCTCTAAGTAAGAAAAGGATAGAAAATTATGTTCAGATATTAACGCTAGGAAGTTGTGGTTTTATTTTTAAATGTATGAAGACATATGAAACTCTGTAATATCGCAACTTGTTTTTTATCTTTAATATTTATTGGTTTGTTACATCATGCTTTATTCAAATACATATGTTATGACTTTCATCTGTCTGTTTCAACATTCACTGTTAGTTACTTGTAGTTCAAAGCTAAATTGAAAATGATATTTCTTCTTAGATATTTCTTCTTAGACATTTCCCAAGAATATTTTGTGTTGATACCAGTCTGTTTTCTCTGTATCAAGGAATATGGGTGGCTGCTTATGTAATGAATGAGGTTCGCGAAGATATATCATCGCTAGAAATTGCCTCAAGATTCTTATTATTGGTTATGGTACAATTTCCTGATCTTGTGCTACTTTGTTGATATGTGAGTATCAGAATATGTTTGTTGACTGCCTACAGTTTTTCTCTTTTTATTCAACAGACAAGTGTCCTTGTACTGGCATTCTTCTCTTTCTCGATTTCTCAACCTCTTGTCTCAGTTATGAGCTTGAGGAAGAAGAATCAGAAAGAATACAAGACAATGAGTCAGGCATTAGGTATACCTGATAGTGGGATCCTATTACAGAGGGAATCGACAAGCATTCTAGATCCTAATGAACCTTTGGAAAAGCTCCTGCTGAATCGAAGGTTCCGTCAGTCCTTCATGGAATTTGCAGACAGGTTTTACTCATTCTCCTTTTGCAAAAATATCATTAAATCTTCATGCTGCGTGCGTGCATCAGCTTATCATGTGAAGAGAGAAGATGGTCCTGTCTTTTCTCCTTGATTTTAACATAATTGAACGTCAAAAGAAATAAAATGTATGTGATATTCTTGGAAACAAAGAAATAACAGATATAAGCAGACCAACTTTTCTAGAGAGGAACTCTAACAGACAGGTCTGAAATTGATTGCACAGTAATAGAATGACCTTTTTTTCTTTTACTTTGTTCACATCGTAGTTGTCTGGCTGGAGAGAGTGTGCACTTCTATGATGAAGTGCAACATTTTGATAAAATTCCTATTCAGGATTCAGTTAGGAGAATTTACATGGCACGCCACATAATAGAGAAGTATATTGCTGCAGGTAAGGTCAATTCATATATGAAGCTTTTGATGGTCATATTAAATCTTCCCTTCAAAGATTCTTTAAAGCAAGTTTTCTTGGGAACTTGATGGATTATACACTTTGATTTTTTTTTCTGTATCCTCCGGTCCTCCCTCTGGAAAGTATTCTCGTGCTTAAATTTTGATGGTTCTCTGACTTGCATTTGCTCATTAAACACCTGTAGGAGCACCAATGGAGGTGAACATTTCTCACCGAATCCGGCAGGAAATTTTGAATACTAATGATCTCTCCCACACTGACCTATTCAAAAACGCTCTAGGTGAACTGATGCAGCTGATGAAACTGGTTGGTCTTTTACATTCTGAACCATTACTTGCTTGATTATAATGGTATTTTGCATATTGCTTAGTTATCCTCTTTCTATCCTTCCTTCCGTCTCACTCTCATCATCTCTTGTACTATTGTTGAATCGTTCTTCTTGTGGACACACAAAGAACTTAGCAAGAGATTACTGGTCGTCAATGTACTTCATGAAGCTGCAAGAGGATATCCGCATGAGAGCAGTTGATCCGGAGATGGAACATGCTAGTGGTTGGAATTTTTCCCCAAGATTGAGTTCTGTCCATTGCAGTGATGACCCTTTCCAGAATGAACATACAGAACTGCGATGATGAAACATGTGAGTAGGGTCATGACTTCCCAACGTGATGGAGTTGCATATATTTGGCCGTAACAGGAAGAGAAGGGAACCTAAACGAGACATGATATTCATCTTCACAGGATGGGCTCCAGCTACCTGATTCTCCTGTTCATAAACGATACGAGCCTTCAAGACCAAATTTTGCTGTGTGATGTTGCACCTCATGCTTTGCAGACCTGAAGGAGCAATGCCAAGACCATGGTATGTGAAAGAACAGGGCAGACTGAAAGTGGGCTTCTAGTTTTCAAATTTGTGGGTGGCAATTCATGCTGGCAGGTAGATTTAACAAATGCATACTTTTGTATGTAATTGGAACTTCATAGGTATATCTTACTGTACTTGTTATATAAATCAACATGTGAATAAACTTTGATACCCATTATTGTGTGAAGTTGTGAAAGTTACAGGTGGAGTCGATGTTGAAATTCTGTTTGTTGGATAATTATGTTGTACAAATACAGTAAAGATAATTCTTGTGTTTATATATACTAGTCTCTGGGCACGCGTGATTTATATATACCCTCTAAATTATTTAAAATGGGTCAATTTTACCTTTTAGGTTATGTTTTTGGCTTAAAATGTTTTCCCTGTTACATTTTTGGAGCAAAAATGTCTTCCAACTAGTAAAATAGCTCAAAAATACCATTTTATGGACGTTGCTCCATAACAAGAAAAAAGAATAGTTCAATTTTGCTGTTTAATTATTTGAAATATAATGTTTTTGCACTTTATTTAAAATTGAGAAAATTATATATAATAACAAATTATTAATTCAAACAAAATGCTATAAACATAGTTTGATTTCGCCTCTCTTCTGGTAAATTTCGCTCGCCACAGTCGTTCTTGTCAGCAGTCTTCTTTGCTTCTCTCTCGCTTTTACACAAACACAAGTGTATAAAAATGTGTTTGTGTTTGTATAAAACGAGAGAAAATTGTATATATACATATATTAACGTTCCTCTTTCCCATATCTCGACCGTCACTCTTGCTCGACGCTCTCGCTGTATACAAACACAAATGTATACATTGTTGTTTGTGTTTGTATAAAGCCAGAGAAAATTTTACATACAAATACAAATGTATATATTTTTGTCTCTATACACTTATGATTATACAAATACGATCTTTCTTGCCCAATTTTCTTTTGCCTATCTATCTTTCTCGTTTTATACAAACACATATTATACATGATCTTTTGTATATATATACTGAAACAGAAACAAATTATACAATTGCTTTCTTTTATATATATATATAGAGCAAAATATACATATTTATATTTGTTAAGAAGTGCAATTATGTAAACTATAAATATATCATACAAATATGATTTTTATATTTATTATATCTGAAAATTACTTTTAAAATTTGGGACAAGTGTTCTTGATTGTAATTGTAAAGATTTGAGCAAAAACACATATCGAACATGAGATTAATTTGATTATTTTTAAAAGTCAATTTTATGTTATGTTTTATATGAAGTTAAATTTCTACATTAATTGTCACCTAAATAGTTGTGCTGTTATTTTCATTTAGAACTCTAATACCCACAATCCTCGACTAAAAGTTAGAATGACTTAAAGTTACAATAAGTAATATAATGTATTAACTATTAAGGTATGATTGATTTTAATTTCTTTTGAATATAATTCTTACAGTTAGCAAAATAAATACACTATTACTAATGTGCGTAGAATCACTTTTTTTAAAAAAATAGCTATGTAAGAAAAAGTACTTGTTATAAAATCAAGCTCATAATATAATAGAAAGAGAAGAAGACAGAGAAGTAAGATGGAACAGAGAATTTTTCTTTTTATTCAAGTGTATCATACAAGGAAAATGAGAGTCCGGAGTCTAAAGGGTATAAAATATTAACAAAAATTTCAAAACGGTATATAAAATTTTATATTAACTAAAACGGCAAAATCGCTGGAACAACGGTGATTTCCTCCACCGAGAAAAGCAAAATCGCTGCTACTGCAGCGATTTTGCAATATGTGATTTTTTTATAAAAAAATTCAAATCGCTACCTAGGCAGCGAAATTTCATTGATATTCAAATATTTTTTTTGAAATTCAAATATATAGCTTATAAGAAAATATGCACTGTTTTTAAAAAAATTAAGAATAAGTAAGGTAACAAAAATATTTTCCAACTAAAAAAAAGATATTATATTGAATTTAAATTTAAATGATGTTTGAGTTCAAATAGAATTCTAAATTTTTAACCTCTTTTATTTATATTTCCACAATGTCATATAGTGTTAATCTTCATATTTTTTCATCACCGATCATTAGCTTCATTGGTGAGTTTACTACCTTCTTCATATTCTTTATTTTATTATAAATTTTTTTAAAAATATTTTTATTTTTTATATGCAGATTTCCATTTTTTAAAGAATTTTGTTTTTAGAAAATCGCTGCCGCGATTTCCATTTTTTTTTAAAAAATAAATTTTAAGGGCAACGATTTTCATCAAATTTTTTTTTTAGAAAATCGCTGCCTTTAATTTTTTTTTTAAAGGCAACGATTTTTTTTTTAAAAAAATGGAAATTGATGCGTAGGTAGCAATTTGAATTTTTTTTAAAAAAATAATTACATTTTGCAAATTCGCTGCAGTAGCAGCGGTTTTGCTTTTTTGGTGGAGGAAATCACTGTTGTTCCAGCAATTTTGCCGTTTTGGTTGATATAAAATTTTATATACCGTTTTAAAAATTTTGTTAATATTTTATACTCTCTAGGCTCCGGACTCAGGAAAATGATACCTCTATTTATAAGTAGAGAAATCACTTCAAACCACTTTGATGAATACCAAATTAATAGATACATTATTATCCCATAGAGATTCATGTCACCTTAGGAACATACATATCCAAGATAAGGATAAAGCTTGGGAATACATATCCATGATAAGGATATATAAGTTCATGAATAATAGACCATCACTTAGTTCAATGGATTTATAACACCCCCTGGATTTCCATAGATAATGTGCCTCGTTAAAACCTTACAAGGAAAAATCCTATGAGAAAAAAATTCTAGTGAAGGAAAGAGTATATGTATCTTTTGATACGCACTATTTGTTGCCTCATTAAAAACCTTACCAGGAAAATCCAGTGGGACAAAATCTCGGTCAAGGAAAAAAGAGTGCAACGCGTATTATACTACCCTGATTAAAATATCACTTAATTTCTTGTGATGACGTCTCTAATCTTTGTACATTGTGGTTGGTATATTCTTTTCAAACAAAAGTCACACATTTCCGAAATATGGTGTATCATTATCTCAACTAGACGCACTCTCGACTTGCTTCATGGAAGGTTTTTATTTCTGCATAGCAACATTTGCTTCATTGATCGTCAGGATATTATTGTACCTTCATATGCAAACAAATAGCGTGTTTGAGATCGTTCTTTATGGGGATCATATAAATATTTTGCATCTGCGTAACCAATCAGCTCTGACTTGAATTCTTCGGAATAGAATGAACCCATGTCTATGGTCCTTCAAAGATATTCAAGTATATACATAACACCATTTCAATGTCCTTATGTTGGGGAGGAACCGAATCTTGCCAGTAAATTTACTGCAAAATAGATATTTGGTCGAGCGTTGTTAGCAAGATGCATTAGTACCCTGATTGCACTAAGATATGGAGTTACATCACCAAGAAGCTCGTAATCCTTCTCTTGAGATCAAAATGAATCATCATTTATTTCAATCGATCTCATAATCATTGGGGTACTCAATGAATGTGATTTATCTATATAAAATTGCATCAAAACATTTTTGTGTATATTCACTGATAGACAAATATTTCATTTGTAAACCTATCAATCTGTAGGTCAAGACAAAATTCTGTCTTACCAAGACCTTTTCATAAAAATGCAAGGCCTATTAAGGTCATTCTTTTGTACCTTTTCTTCCTTGACTATTTCAATCCATATAAGGATTCTTGAAGCTTTGTTCAAAAAGTTTCTTTCAAACTCTTATATGTTTCAGACACCTTGATTACTTCAAGGATTTTTATATAACCTTCAGTATTGTCTATCTAGACATGATAATTATTCATTACATGCATTTAAATTTTCAGATATTGCCTGAGCAAAACAAATCTCATTGCACCCACCATAGGAGAAAACATCTCCAATAATGTCAGGATTTTTGCGACAAACCTTTATGCCCTAAGGCACAAACCGTATTTGATATCTTACGATTGTACCATCGCATAATAATTTTGTACCGCATTGACATTGTATCTTGATTTATGGACTATCAGTCCAAAACATCACTTTTTTAAGTGAAACAAAATATACTTGAATTATTGGCCAACCATTTATCTGTCCACACTATATGACATATTTGAATTCAAGATCCTCATCACAATTTATATCATTGAGCGCTACTTTATATCAAAGATACTGTCGATGATTATTTTATATTGATTTCAATATGACATAACTTATCGAGATCTCTTCATTTTTCATCATTTTTCAGGTACCTGAACCTTTTCTGAGGTTTATGAAGTGTTATGTCAATATGCTCTTTTATAGCATTTGCCTCATTATCATGACCATATTGATCATTTGTTCCTCTCCTTCTTCAAGGAATTTTATATTTGGAACCGATTTGTCTATTACGCTTCCGGCGTACCATAGACTCCATCCTTCAAGGACTTCACATTGAAACATTTGCAGTTAAATTATATCATAGAGTCTGTACATTCATCTGACAATTGATTTGCAACATTATGCAAATGAATTTACATATTTATTTAACGAGTATCTAGATAATTCATCATTAAACCTAACACATAATTTTCAGTTGTCAATTATCTCTCCTCCTAATATTAAAAAATCTAACATCCATACCAACCTTATTTGGGAATTCATCTTTGTGCATGGTGAAGCAATTAAAATCATAATCGCAAATTCAACATTTTAGATGAAAAATTATTTGGTTCCTGACCCTGAACCAATTTCAATGGGGAAACCTTGTTGGCTTGATGCATACATGTGTTGCTACATGTTAAATAAAATTATCTCATACCAAATTTTATTTGGGAGTTTTGTTCTCATAACCATGATTTAGCTATAATTGGAGGCATACAATTTTTGCTAAATCAACCAGCATTATTAATATAATTTCATAATTTGGAACTGTGCTCGTAATTAAACAATTCGAGCAAACAACCTTACAAACTCCAATTTCTAAGTTAACACCAAAGCATATATGATCATCGCATAGATGCATCCATCATATAGTTGCAAATGATCTACATGACAGGTGAATGAGCTCATATTCACCTTTTTATATGTTCCAAAATTTCACGGGATTACAATTCCAACCTTAGCTGTACAATGAAAACAAGCAACACAAGAGAATTCTTGAAGAATCTTTTATTTCTTCATCATATAATCCACATGAATTCTTAATTACATTTGCATCACATTAAAATCAGAATGGTCAACTGGTCATGCCAACTAATCTTTATTTCAGTACATTTATACTTTCGCATGTGATTTCATCAGTATGCCCACGTTTGTATGCAACAAACAAGAGGAAACACTGGGTAACCTTTTAAATAAATATTTATAACCCACTTCGGTTGCAGTAATCTGAAGATAATAAAAATTTTTACAATTCATAGTCTCAATATTTATTGTAATTCATCTGAAACTTAATAAGTTTCTTTTGAAACTTACTACAACCCCAATATTATTTCTATGAAAATAACATAACTCGATAAAGTTTGCTATTAATTTTGTGTACTATCACATATTCCATGAAACCATCCATATGGTGCACATCTCCTTCAAGGAGAAACTTATATTACTATGTCACTTTCTTGCTTTACTCTTGTTGTACCGTAGGTACACAACCAGCGACAAATTTGTACTGTCATACAATAATATTATTTTGATCATGACCACAACCTTATAAACAAAAATTATTTTCTGCCAAATAAATTTATTTATTTCTCTCAAACCTCCCATAGAGATGAGTTGTGACATATATCATTTTTTTTCAAACCTCCATACAAGTGAGTTGTGACATATATCCAACCCATAATGATTTAATCACATCTTGACCCATTCTCTTATAGAATGATACTCATCACAAGTCACATTCTCTTCAAAAAAATGGGCTATTCATTTATATGTAATTCACAAATTTGCATTATAAGCACATTGTCATGACTTTAAAATTCATCATATTTCCATGACACACCTCAACATCACCTTGAAAGATTAAGTGTACCATCACTTTATCTTCTTATCTTTTGATAGATGATTTATAAACTTGTCAAATTATTAAGGCGACAACATTCACAAGTCCAATGACCTTTCCTACCATTTTGATAATAAAACTTGCCTTCACATTTTGAAGGGCTATTTGGAGAATAGATACTGTTCTTCCTTTTATAATTATCACAATGATGGCTATTCTAATTTCGTCCCTTTACGCCCTTTTTCATATCGTTAATCATTTGTGATCTTTCAGACTAACTATTTACTGCTACCACATTCATACGATAGAATGGAGCAAGTCAACATGTGGATTTCAAAGTTATCATATGTTGCTATCACATTCTTTTCAAGGAACGAAACAAATACGATGGGATGAATTTCATGACTTTTCATCAAACCTTAGTCATCATTATATCATCATTACATTGCATTGAGACTCAAACTCAATGTCTTATACGTTATGCCATAATTTTATGAGATTAAAATTCATTTCCTTATCATCATGGTGCATCAAAACTCAAATTGATGTCTTGCCCACTTGGTGCAATAAAATTTGAATCTATCTTCTTACCCTCGATTATTAACATCATAGTCCAAGCAAGCCTCTTAAATTTGCTCTTAACAAATGTCAATTGAATCTCTATCTTTATATTATATAATTTTCTGCACCACTTCAACAATGTAATTATTGCAACTAAATTTAAAAATATAAATCATGAGAATTTGAGTATTCAAGTATACGTAAAGAAAAAGTTAGTCAAACCATCTCATTAGCCAGAGGGAATGAATCTTCACCATACTACTTCTCCAATACTTTGTGCAGTTGGCAAATCATAATTAAATATAAAAAATACTTTCTAAAAATTATATATGATCAATTGATTTAATCAACTCCAATTCTGAATAATGGAACCATGATAATAAATAACTTGGATGCATTTTTGGACAAACCAATCTTGATTTATTTTTTTAAATAGAAATTTTGAAGGGACGAGGTGTACAAACTCTGTTGTCTCTCCTCCATGAAAATAATATTGCAGGTGAAATCTCAGTGTTATTACTCTACACTCTTTTATCTCCAATTACAAGCTATCTAAGTTATAATTTGCAAGGATGAAATCCAGTCTCAGTTGGTTAGAGAATCGTGCTGATAACGTGTCATAAAATCAAGCTCATAATATAATAGTAAGAGAAGAAGAAAAGTTCTTTCTTTTATCTTACTTTTTTTGTCTTCTTCTCTTTCTATTATATTGTGAGCTTGATTTTATCACGTAATATTATATTTAGAAATGAATGCTGTTTGACTTGTAATTTGCATAATAAATATATATATAAGTTGTGAGAGAATCTGTGTATAATTTTATACAGAATAGAAGATAAAATAACCAATACATGAATAAATAATACGTACACACGTAATTAGTTTTTGCATAACCAATTCTTGCATAGTAGATTAGATTGGGTTAGTTTGTTTTTTACTAAAAATAAACTAAACTAATTATTTCGATTTATTAAATTTATAAATCAAACCAAATTAAATCATAAAGTCAATTTTTTTGAATTCGATTTTAGTGAGGTTCTATTTTGTGATTTTTCGATTTCCTTATAATTATGTCTATTTGATTTAAGTTCATTTTAAAATTTTATTTTTTAAAAAATCAAATCAGATAAAGAATTTTCGTTTTCCTTTTTCGACAGTCAAACCAAACTATGAATATATATTTTTTTTCTATTTGATTTGATCATCAATTCAATTTGAAATTACAATTTGATTTGTAGCCCCTTAATTAACTTTATTAATATCTGAAAAAACTAAGTCAACTTTAAACATTTATCATTATTATTATTATTATTATTATTATTATTATTATTATTATTATTATTATTATTATTATTATTATTATTATTATATCTTTAAATATCCTAAAGATAATCAGCATATAAAACCATACTATTATTTTCTTAAAATCTTTCATGTTTACTAGAAAAGAACTTGAAAGTAACAATAATTAGCAGTCTTGCTGATTGCAGTTTTAATAAATAACAAATCCTTCCTAGAAAAATAATATCCACTTAGGATGTGTATGATACGACGAAAAAAATCTTTTTACTTATATTTCATTGATCAAAAGATTTTAAAAAATATTTTCTATAAAATTTAAATTGTTTTAAAATAGAAAATTGACATTCTTAATAAATAAATTTCATGAGTAACATTTCTGTAACGACCTGTTTAGTCGTTTTGAGCAGCAGATTTTATTTCTGGAAAAACTGGCTAAGTCGATGGATCCCACGACGAACCGTCATGGGCACGACGTACCGTCATGGGGGTCTCGTTCCAAAACACTTAGAATTCTGAAATTTGGGTACTGAAATCGACTCTCTGAACTTCGTGACGGAATGGCAGGACGGACCGTCGTGGGCACGACGGACCGTCACACATTTTCCACAAAAATTAACTCTCTGAACTTTGCTACGGACCTGCAGGACGGACCGTCACAGCCATGACGGACCGTCACATGTTGCGTAATCCCAGGCTGGGTCAGATTTCTGTAAATATTTTAAGAGGCGTTTTGGACTATTCCTGCTTATAATTATAAAGTTAGTGGTTTAATATTAATAACTCAATTACTTGGGGGTTAAAGGAGATAACCTTGAGTTAATTAGTGGGTTAATTCCTCATCTTTTATACTTAATTATATGCTAATTAGGGTAAAAGAAATAGGGTTGGAATAAGAAAAATAGAAAGAACAAGGAGAGGGAAAGAGAAACGATCGAGAGAGATACGAACGAAGAGGAAACACAAGCTTTGGGAAATTTGCTTGCTTGATCACGAATCTTCGGTGGAGGTAGGTTATGGTTTTTATGCTATTCGTAGTAAACTCTTAATAGCGAATGATATGTGTTGGGTAGTATTATAAAACCTTCTATATGCTTAATTGTGTGCTTACATGATGTGATTATATAATTGTGATGAATAAGCATGATGAGTCTATTGAATCTCTAATCCTAAATTTACCTTGTTAATGATGATGCCTTGGTATAAGAGAAGGCTTGATGAACTAAAGTAATGAGATTGATGATGCCTTGGTATAAGAGAAGGCTTGATGAACTAAAGTAATGATATTGATGATGTCTTGGTATAAAAGAAGGCTTGATGAACTAAAGTAATGAGATTGATGATGCCTTGGTATAAAAGAAGGCTTGATGAATTAATAGAATGAGATTAGTGGAGCGGGTGTCACGAACCGACACGTAGAATTAGGGGATCGGGTGTCACGAACTGACACGTAGAATTAGGAGATCGGGTGTCACGAACCGACACGTAGAATTAGGGGATCGGGTGTCACGAACCGACACGTAGAATTAGGGGATCGAGTGTCACGAATCGTCACGTAGAATTAGGGGATCGGGTGTCACGAACCGACACGTAGAATTAGGGGATCGGAGTGTCACGTTCCGGCACATAGTAGTAGGGGAGCGGAGTGTCACGTACCGACACAAGAGGAATAAAGATAATGAATCTTGAAATTATGTTAATAAATTCGAATGAAAAGAACCTATATCCCAAATGAGTATGATGGGGAGGCGTGAGTCCTCATTGATGTGCTTGGTGTTGTGACCAAGGGTTATGGTAATTGTAAATGTCGCATGTTGAGTATTGTAGTTGATTTTATGATATTATCTGATATATACTGTTTTCTATTTTGAGTTGGCCGATGATATCTACTCAGTACTCGTGTTTTGTACTGACCCCTACTTGTATGTTTTCTTTTTGTTCATTGTGGAGTGCAGCAAACGTACCGTCGTCTTCAACCCAACCGCAACTCTAGCCAGTCTTCGTCACACCAGATTTCAGGGTGAGCTAAAGCTTCTAGCTTGGACTGGATCTTCTTCTTCATGTCTTGATGCCTTGAAGTTCTGGCATAGACTAGCCATTATTTATGTTTAGTTTCTTAGATACTCTTAGCTTTAGTAATTTAAGGATAGATGTTCTTGTGATGATGACTTCCAGATTTTGGGGAAATGATAAGTTTGAGTTTTAGAAGTTGATTATTGATTTTGTTAATGAGTTTTAAGTCTTCCGCATTGTTTTCTATTTATTATGTTTGAAATGATTGGGGTTTAGATTGGTTGGTTCGCTCACATAGGAGGATAAATGTGGGTGTCACTCACGGCTCGATTTGGGTCGTGACAATTTCCCACGACATCACTAATCCCTTCCCCTTATCACCCATCACATGCTACTCTTTATGCCACCCCATTTTTATAGTATTTTACTAAATTATATATAAATATTTTTTAAATAATATCTTTTTTATTTACTTAAAAAAATATTTATTTAAAAATAAGTTTATAAAATTATTTATTTTTCAAAAAATAGTAATAAAATTGTAGGAACATTTTCCTCAATACGGAACACCCTTAATTATAGAATTGACTAAAGTTACTATTAGATAAATCCAATTGACTAAAATTATAATTATAATTTTTCAAATGAGAAAATTAAAATACTAATACGATAGGCGGTTAGAGAGAATTATGGGCCCGTTTGGATGGGCTTAATAAAAGCAGCTTTAAAAAAGTACTTTTGAAAGCTGAAACTTATTTTTAAAATAAGCAGTTATGCGTTTGGATAAAAGTGCTGAAGTTCAAAAAAAGTTGTTGATGTGTTTGGCAAATAAGTGCTGATAAACAGCTTTTTAAATCAAATGTCTGAAATACCCTTAAAAGTTGTTAATATAATAAAAATTAATTAATTTATATTTTACAGCCATAAATAATTATATTTTGCTATCATTCACATATTTCTTTCTCATCACAAATTATTTATAAGAGAAATATAAACTTATTATAGATTTTAAAGATATATAATTTGAATAGATCAAAAAACGATTTAAGATTTTATTTTAGTTTCACCTATAGATAATAATAATAGTCTATCATTCACATATTTCTTTATTATCACAAATTATTTATAAGAGGAATATAAATTTTTATTTAAGTTATATGTGCAACTTATTTTACATTTTAATAATATATAATTTGAATAGATCACTTGAAAGATTTAAGATTTATGTTATTTTCATTCATTAGTAATAGTCATTGTCTATCATCCACACGTGAAAAGGGAAAAATAGAAGAAAGAGATGTTAGGGTTATGTGGGTAATTTGGAGACTGTATAAAAATATTAAGGGTAAAAAGGTAAAAATGTGGTCAACTTAAAACAGCTAATAAGCTGGAAAAGAAGCACCCCTACCCCAGCTTTTAACTTTTGACTTAAAATAAGTTTTTTTTTTTAACTTAAAATAAGTTATTTTGAGGATTGTGAAACAGCTAAATAAGTCAAAAATTAGCTTTTAAGTCAGTTTGACCACCTTTTAAGCTGAGCCAAACAGACTCTATATAAGAATTTTTGTTTATCTTAAAATTAGTGCTGACAAAGTCAATCCATATTTTTATCAATTCATTCATATTTCAATAGGTTGGAAAGTGATACTTTAAACAAAAAAATAAGATAATATCTATTAAATCAATTTTTTATTTAAAATAATTCAATTCTTCATTTATTATATATATATAAAATTAAACCATTTGATTAAATTATTTATTATGCTATTAATGGAGCTAATTACTCGCTAAAACTAGTCCCAGGACCCGTTGATCTTATTATTTCTTCTGTTTCAATTTATGAGACACATTATAAATTTTATGAGTTAAATAAGTTTATTCTCTTTAATTTATATAACATATTTTATTTCAAAATATATGAAAAATCCAAGTTTAATTTCATAAACAAATTTAAATAATATGACTCTCAAAATTTAAATTATATTACGTAAATTGAAATAGAAGAAATATTAATTATTTCAGAAAAAAAAATAATTTGATATACTCCTTTAAACTTTACTCTTTAGACCTAATATATCTTTTGGACTGATTAATACAAATAGTGCTTCATTTCTCTTTTCCCTTTTTGGAGTTCTTAATTAACTCCTTTATTTCTAGTTCATAGAGCATGTATAATCAATTTAAATATAAGGTAAAATAAAGTTAATAATATTAAAATATTAAGAAATAACAACA